>NC_034192.2:57713157-57790657 GCF_002021735.2 Oncorhynchus kisutch | reverse complement strand
CTCTCTCTCTTGCTATCGCTCTCTCTCTCTTGCTGTCGCTCTCTCTCTCGCTGTCTGGCACTCTCTTTCTCTCTCACTGTCTCGCACTATCTCTCTCACGCGCGCTGTCTCACCATCTCGCTGTCTCACGCTCTCTCTCGCTGTCTCTCTCGCTCTCTCGCAGTGCATGCTGGGAGCTTTTTGTTTGGTGTGGAGGCTTCTGTCCTAACTTATTTTCTTGATTATGTTCACCTTGATGACTTAATACCGAACCAGTGCAAAATGTCTGTAAGCTCCACTTAATTTTACATTTTTTTTTTATTTCACTTTTATTTAACCAGGTAAACTAGTTGAGAACAAGTTCTCATTTACAACTGCGATCTGGCCAAGATAAAGCAAAGAAGTGCGACACAAACAATAAATAGGCCATAATAGCGAAGTAATTACAGTTTAGCAAATGAACACTGGAGTGATAGATGAGCAGATGATGATGAGCAGATGATGGTGTGTAAGTAGTGATACTGGTGTGCAAAAGAGCAGAATCGTAAATAAAAACAATGTGGGGATGAGGTAGGTAGATTGGGTGGGCTATTTACAGATGGGCTATGTACAGCTGCAGCGATCGGTTAGCTTGCGCAGATAGCTGATGTTTAAAGTTAGTGAGGGAGATATAAGTCTCCAGCTTCAGTCATTTCTTAGGAATTTGTTTCAGTCATTGGCAGCAGAGAACTGGAAGGAAAGGCGGCCAAAGGAGGTGTTGGCTTTGGGGACGACCAGTGAGATATACCTGCTGCTACGGGTGGGTGTTGTTATCGTTACCAGTGAGCTGAGATAAGGCTGAGCTTTACCTAGCATAGACTTACATGTGACCTGGAGCCAGTGGGTCTGGCGACGAATATGTAGCGAGGGCCAGCCGAGTAGAGCATACAGGTCGCAATGGTGGGTGGTATAAGGGGCTTTGGTGACAAAACGGATGGCACAGTGATAGACTGCATCTAGTTTGCTGAGTAGAGTATTGGAACCTATTTTGTAAATGACATCGCCGAAGTCGAGGATCGGTAGGACAGTCAGTTCTACGAGGGTATGTTTGGCGGCGTGAGTGAAGGAGGCTTTGTTGCGAAATAGGAAGCCGATTATCGATTTAATTTTGGATTGGAGATGTTTAATATGAGTCTCAGTTTAATTACAGTCTAGCCAGACTCCTAGGTATTTGTAGTTGTCCACATATTCTAAGTCAGAACCGTCCAGAGTAGTGATTGCTAATCGGTCGGGCGGGTGTGGGCAGCGAACGTTTGAAGAGCATGCGTTTGGTTTTAAGAGCGTTTAAGAGCAGTTGGAGGCCACGGAAGGAGTGTTGTATGGCAATGAAGCTCGTTTGGAGGTTAGTTAACACAGTGTCCAAAGAAGGGTCAGATGTATACAGAATGGTGTCGTCTGCGTAGAGGTGGATCAGAGAATCACCTGCAGCAAGAACGACATCGTTGATATATACAGGGAAAAGAGATGGCCTGAGAATTGAACCCTATGGTACCCCCATAGAGACTGCCAGAGGTCCGGACAACAGGCCCTTCAATTTGACACACTGAACTCTGTCTGAGAAGTAGTTGGTGAACCAGGCGAGGCAGTCATTTGAGAAACCATACGGTGATTGACAGAGCCGAAAGCCTTGGCCAGGTCGATGAAGACTTCTGCATAGTTTTTTCGATGGCGGTTATGATATCGTTTAGTACCTTGAGCGTGGCTGAGCTGTACCCGTGACCAGCTGATGACCTCGGCAGCTTTCCAATCTTTAGGGAACTCGGACGATACGAAAGAGACGTTGAACAGACTGGTAATAAGGGTTGCAACAATGGCGGCGGATAATTTTTAGAGAGAGAGGGTCCAGATTGTCTAGCCCAGCTGATTTGTACGGGTCCAGGTTTTGCAGCTCTTTCAGAACATCTGCTATCTGGATTTGGGTGAAGGAGAAGCTGGGGAGGCTTGGGCACATAGCTGCGGGGGGTGCGGTCCTATTGGCTGGTGTTGGGGTAGCCAGGAGGAAATTATGGTCAGCCGTAGAGAAATGGTTATTGAAATTCTCGATTATCGTGGATTTATCAGTGGTGATAGTGTTACCTAGCCTCAGTGCAGTGGGCAGCTGGGAGGAGGTGCTCTTATTCTCCATGGACTTTACAGTGTCCCAAAACTTTTGGGAGTTAGAGCTACAGGATGCAAATTTCTGTTTGAAAAAGCTAGCCTCTGCTTTCCTGACTGACCGTGTGTATTGGTTCCTTATTGCCCTGAAAGTTGCATATCGCAGGGACTATTCGATGCTAGTGCAGTCCGCCACAGGATGTTTTTGTGCCGGACGAGAGCAGTCAGGTCTGGAGTGAACCAAGGGCAATATCTGTGCTTAATTCTACATTTTTTGAAAGGGGCATTCTTATTTAAGATGGTGAGGAAATTACTTTAAAAAAATGACCAGGCATCCTCGACTGAAGGGATGAGGTCTATATCTTTCCAATATACCCGGGCCAGGTCGATTAGAAAGGCCTGCTCTCAGAAGTGTTTTAGGGAGTGTTTGACAGTGATGAGGGGAGGTCGTTTGACCGCGGACCCATTGTGGATGCAGGCATTGAGGCAGTGATCACTGAGATCCTGATTGAAAACAGCAGAGGTGTATTTGGAGGGCAAGTTGGTCAGGATAATATCTATGAGGGTGCCCATGTTTACAGATTTAGGGTTGTACCTGGTGGATTCCTTAATAAGATTGCAACTCCTCCCCCTTTGGCAGTTCTATCTTGACGGAAAATGTTGTAGTTGGGGATGGGAATCTCAGAACGCAGGGTACCTCCACATCACCCGAGGAACAGAGGAGGAGTAGGATGAGGATACGGCTAAAGGCTATCAAATCTGGTCGTCTAGTGCGTTGGGGACAGAGAATAAGAGGAGCAGATTTCTGGGTGTGGTAGAATAGATTCAGGGCATAATTTCCAGACAGGGGTGTGGTGGGGTGCGGGTACAGTGGAGGTAAACCCAGGCACCGAGTGATGATAAGAGAGGTTGCATCTCTGAACGGGCTAGTTATGCTGGGTGAGGTCATCACATGTGTGGGAGGTGGGACAAAGGAGGTATCTGAGGCATGTTGAGTGGGACTAGGGGCTCCGCAGTAAACTAAAACAATGATAAGTATCCTAAACAACAGTATACAAGGTATATTGACATTTGAGAGAGACATAAAGTGAGGAATAAAGCAATCACAGGTGTTGATTGGGAGAGCTAGCTAAGGCAATAACGGGTAAGACAACAACAGCTAATCAGCTAAGACAACAACAACAACAGGTAAAATGGAGATGAATGAGCAGAAAGGGTTGGCTAACTACACACAGGGCCTGAGTTGGGGCCGACAGATAAATAAACAAAATGGAGTACCAGGATTAATGAACAGTCCAGCAGGCATCGGCTATGTAGCCAAGTGATCATAGGGTCCAGTGAACAGCAATATATGGAACAGGGAAGCCACGGGTGGTCGTTACTACGCTAGGATGCGGGAAACACAGCGTTTAAAGTTTGCAGGCCGGGGAAAGTTGAAGCTTCTGCTCCGACGTCCGGCGAAGGCCGGTTGAGGGCACAGCAGATGGAGTTAAATTGGCGGACCAGTCGTGGTGGTATGGCGGGGCGCTGTGTCGACAAAGGGTCCAGACCAGATGGCGAAAGAGGTAATTGTAGTTGTGTTAATTTCGTTTGCTAGCCGGGAGATGCGCCTGGCTCGCGGCTAACTGGTGCTAGCTTTGGGGCAGGGGCGTTTGCCACTGTAGCCACTTGGTAGCAGTGATGATCCGATGCACAGGTCCAGAGCTTACGGCAAGGATCCGGCGGAGTGGTGGATTCCGGGAAGAGTCCGGAAGGCATCGGCTGAATAGCCGGTTGATCACAGAGTAGGCCTGGCTCAGGGCTAGCTTTGGGGCTGGGTCACTCAGTGGCAGCTTGCTAGCTGTGATGATCAGGAGTAATGGTCCTGGGTTTACGGCAGGAATCCGGCGTTGTAGTGGAGAAAACGGTCCGATACTGGCAAGTATTATTCAGCCTACAATTTTTTTTTTTTGAAATGGTGTCTGTGCAGAAGTAAAGGCCGCTAGCAGTGGCTAACAATGACTAAATAGCTAGTAGCTAATTAGCTGGCTAGCTTCTGATGGGGGTTCTGGCTATAAGGTCTATAAAAAAAAATAGCAGATCTGTGTCACATTGGGTGAGGCGAGTTACTGGAAGGTATATTTAATTTATAAATGGAAAAGAGATTGAGAATAAATTTAAATATATACAAAAAAAGACGAAAAATACAAAGTACACGAGAGGACGACAAACCACGTCTGCACTGCTATGCCATCTTGGATTCAAGATGCAATGAGATGCAGACTGCAAAGGCTGGGCCTGGTCATGCCAGGGATGGTGGTGTAGATGAGGCTGGGCCTAGTCCGTCTAGAGATGGTGGAATAGCTGAGGCTGGGCCTAGTCATGCTATGGATGGTGGTGTAGCTGAGGCTGGTTCTAGTCAGGCTAGAGAGGGTGGGGTAGCTGAGGCTGGGCCTAGTCCTGCTATGGATGGTGGTGTAGATGAGGTTGTGTCTAGTCATGCTATGGATGGTGGTGTAGATGAGGCTGGGTCTAGTCATGCTATGGAGGGTGTTGTAGCTGAGGCTGGGCCTAGTCCTGCTATGGATGGTGGTGTAGCTGAGGCTGGTTCTAGTCAGGCTAGAGATGGTGGGGTAGCTGAGGCTGGGCCTAGTCCTGCTATGGATGGTGGTGTAGCTTGAGGCTGGTTCTAGCCAGGCTAGAGATGGTGGGGTAGCTGAGGCTGGGCCTAGTCCTGCTATGGATGGTGTTGTAGATGAGGCTGGGTCTAGTCAGGTTATGCTAGTCGATGAGGAGAGTGTAGTGGGGAAGTGTAAGAGACTGAGGGGGGAGGGTGTCAAGCGGAAATGGAAAACGGTAGAGAGGAAAGGAGGTGGGAGGGGAAGGCTGGGGTGGTCAAAGGCACCAATAAACATTTGCCTGGTGCTGGGGGGGAGGCCCTGACCAGAGAGGAAGGGCAGGTGGTCAGGATGGGAGATGGAGATGAGGAGGAAAGTGAGTCTGAGGAAGAGGATGATGAGGAGGGCGCCAGAGATGCAGGAAAGAAGAGTCTGTTGTGTGAATATGTAGAACAAAAAAAAAGTACAGGTGTTGTTTCTGCAGGATACAGCATAGTGATGTGGTGAATGATGTCGATTAGGGGCTCTGGTGGAAAGGGTCAAGTGTGTTGAGCCATGGGACAAGTTTTAGTGCAGGGGTGGCAGTCCTTTTTGCACTGGGTCTGAATGTGTGTAGGGATAGGCTGCTTGTTGTAAAAGCAGAAATTAACAACATGGGTTTTGTCTTTATAAATGTGTATGCACCTAACACAGGGAGAGAGAGGGGGGTTCTATTTGGGAGTCTTAGACAGGAACTCTCACAGGTAGTGCCTGAGGAGACGCTGGTGGTCGGCGAGGACTGGAACTGTGCAATGCATTTTACGAAAGACAGAAATGGGGAAGATCCTCATTCAGGGTCAGTGGGAGTGTTAAGGGACGTCATTAATCAGTTTGACCTAGTGGATGTTTGGAGAACTAAACATCCCAACACAAGACAGTAATAATGGGTGACGGTTTTTGGGGCTAGTGGGTGAGTGCAGCCCGACTCTATAATTTTTACATGTCCAGGAATCAGAGCAATAGGCTGTTTGGCGCTACCATTCTCCCAGTGGGGTTTTCAGATCAACACATAACCATGGCTCGGCTGTCTATTCCACCAGGACCCCGGCAGGCATCCTATTGGAAGTTTAATGTAAAGCTCTTACAAGATGCCACTTTTTGCTCAGGTTTCCAGACCTTTTGGGAAAGGTTGGGGCAGCGAAGAGAGGACTATGAGTCTCCGAGTCAATGGTGGGATGTGCGGCTTTTCTGTCAAAGTATACATCTCTCTCATCCTCAGAGGCTAGGAGAGTTTTGGGGGAACTAGAGCGTTGTATTAGTGAGATGGAGGTAGAGATGGGGGGCAAGGCAATGTAGGCCTCCAGGCTAATTTAGCTGAATTACGTAGGGACCTGGGTAGTTTTTTTCCAGGTTAAAGCAAAGGGAGCACTTGTAAGAGCTAGGTTCTCCATGCTCAAGGAGATGGATGTTCCAAGCTCCTTCTTGTCTGGTTTGGAAAGACAGAGCGGTGAAGCCAAGGGTATGTATTGTCCACGGCTGTCTGATGGGCGGGTGACCTCTGTGGTGGGGGAGGTGCGGGAGCGAACTGTGGAGTTTTATACTGAGTTGAATAGGTTAGAGCTGTGTGATCCTATGTGTGCTCGGGTCTTGTTTGCAGAACTCCCTAAGCTCTCTCTGGCACAGAGGGATGAAATGGACATTCCTCTGTTGTCAAATCAACTGTAACCCAGGTGTCCCCCAGTCATGCACCGGGGGTCGATGGCTCTGACTCTCCTGCCCAAAAAAGGGGACTTGTGTGAACTTAGGAACTAGAGGCCTGTGGCATTGCTCTGTGCGGACTACAATATATTTGCCAAGGTCCTCTATAACAGACTGAAGTACCATCTGGACTCGATTGTACATAACGACCAAACATATTGTTTACCGGGACGCTCAATCACGGACAACTTGTTCTGAATCAGGGACATGTTGGACTTGTCAAGAGGTTCTAATGTGAACTTTGGACTGGTCTCTTTAGATCAAGAGAATACTTTTGATAGAGTGGACCATGGGTATCTGTTTAATGTGATGTTTGGGTTTGGGAAGAGTATTTTATCCTATGTGAAGCTGTTGTATGCTGTGGCTTCATGTATGGTCAAGGTGGGAGGGGGGCTCAGTAGGCCAGTCTGGGTGAGACGGGGTATTAGACAAGGATGCCCTCTATCGGGGCAGTTATCTACATTAGCCATTGAGCCTTTTTTATGGCCTGCTACACAGGAGACTGCAGTGTGCTGGACAGGCATGGGTGTGGTGACAGGCATAGCAGTGTCAGCGTATGCAGATGAGGTTTCTGTGATGGTCAGGGATGGGCAGGATATGAAGGCACTAGAGACTAGTCTGAAGGTGTACGAGGGAGCTTTGTCAGCTAAAGTAAACTGGGGCAAGAGCAAAGCTCTGTTATGTGGGGCATGGGGGGATAGGGCCCCTCCTCTGCTTCCAGGGGGTTTGCAGTGGAGTTATGAAGGGCTTAAAATGTTGGGGGTGTACCTGGGCTTGGAGAGGTGGGTCAGGAAGAACTGGGAGGGGCTGTCACAGGCAGTGGTGTCAAGACTAGCCAGGTGGAGGTGGCTCCTGTCCCAAGTGTCATATAGTGGGACGGGGCTGATAATCAACAACCTGATGGCATCTTCCCTGTGGCATAAACTGGCTGTCCTCAACCCCCCTGCCTGTCTGCTTGCAGACCTGCAACGCAAGCTGGTGGACTTTTTCTGGTCGGGCCATCACTGGCTGAGGGCGGCAGTGTTGTACATGACCCTCCACGAAGGAGCACAGGACCTGGGGGAACTGGAGAGCAGGGTGGCTGCATTCTGACTAAAGGCGGCTCAGAGACTGCTGTACCATACTGATGTTGGCTGGAGGGAACCAGCATGCGCACTGCCGAGGAGAGCTGGCGGATTAGGGTTGGACCGGCAGCTGTTCCTCATGAGGCTGGAGAGAAAGGAAGAGGTCCAGGAAGCACTGTCTGAGCCGGTTAGGGGGGGTGTTTGAGAGTCCAAAGGGGGAGGGGCCACCAATGTTTCCGCCACTGCAGAGACAGGAGACAGGAAAGGGGGTCTGGAGGACTTGTTAGATTTTAACACTCCGAGCCCTGGGTGTTTGAAGTGGTGGGAGGTAAAGCCCTCTACAACCTCTGCATTAAGGTGAGGAACATTAGGAGCCTAACAGGAGTGAGGGCACATCAGTGGCAGGGGATATGTGGGGAGGAGAGTATGGTGGGTTTTAGATGGAGGGGGCTCTACAAACCCCCAGTATTAAAGAGGTGAGGGGACCTCCAGTGGAGGGTTCTTCATGGAGCCTGGCCACTAACAGCTGGTTGGCACAGGTTGAACGAGGAGTCGGGCAGGGGTGTCCTTTCTGTGTCATGAGTGAAAATGTGATTCATGTGTTTTCTGTGTGCACCAGGTTAATGCCATTAATGTCTATGTTGGAATGTCTGTGTGAGAGGTTGGGGGGGGATTTTACTGTTGGGATGTTTATAATGAGGTACAGGTATTCAAATATGGAAAAGGCCAAATGTGTATTGTTGAATTTTCTGTGTGCTCAGGCAAAGTTGGCTATTTGGCTAACGAGGAGGAACAGGGTCAAAGGTGGGGGGATAACAGACCCTTAACTATTATTTAATGGGATGGCCTCTGTGCACGTCTGTATAGCTGGGGAAGATGTTTCAGGAGATATGGTGTGTCGGTGGGGGGCTGTCTGTATAGCTGGGGAAGATGTTTCAGGAGATATGGTGTGTTGGGGGGGCTGTCTGTATAGCTGGGGAAGATGTTTCAGGAGATATGGTGTGTTGGGGGGGCTGTCTGTATAGTCGGGAAAGGTGTTTCCGGAGATATGGTGTGTTGTGGGGGCTGTCTGTATAGCTGGGGAAGATGTTTCAGGAGATATGGTGTGTTGGGGGGGCTGTCTGTATAGCTGGGGAAGATGTTTCAGGATATATGGTGTGTTGGGGGGGCTGTCTGTATAGCTGGGGAAGATGTTTCAGGAGATATGGTGTGTTGGGGAGGCTGTCTGTATAGCTGGGGAAGATGTTTCAGGAGATATGGTGTGTTGGGGGGCTGTCTGTATAGCTGGGGAAGATGTTTCAGGAGATATGGTGTGTTCGGGGGGCTGTCTGTATAGCTGGGGAAGATGTTTCAGGAGATATGGTGTGTTGGGGGGGCTGTCTGTATAGCTGGGGAAGATGTTTCAGGAGATATGGTGTGTTGGGGGGGCTGTCTGTATAGCTGGGGATGATGTTTTGGAAATACGGTTGTAGAAGTGGTGAGATTTTGGGGGGTTATTGTGATGTGTTGTGTTTTGTATTGTGTGGCAGAGGGAGATGTCAGTATGGTACATGTGTGCACTACAGGATACATTTTGGGGTTCTATTTTAAGGGGGGTTTTAATGAAATGAGAACTTTACATTAAAGAAAGACAAAAAGTCAAAAAAGTATCTCACTCGCTCTCTGGCTGTCTCTCTCTCTCTCACACACACACACCCCCCCCCCCCCCCCCCAGCACATCACTACGGAATTACAGCCCCCCCCAGTTTATCACTACAGAATTACAGCCCCCCCCAGCACATCACTACGGAATTACAGCCCCCCCCCCCAGCACATCACTACGGAATTACAGCCCCCCCCCCAGCACATCACTACGGAATTACAGCCCCCCCCCAGCACATCACTACGGAATTACAGCCCCCCCCCCCAGCACATCACTACGGAATTACAGCCCCCCCCCAGCACATCACTACGGAATTACAGCCCCCCCCCCCCCAGCACATCACTACGGAATTACAGCCCCCCCCCCCCAGCACATCACTACGGAATTACACCCCCCCCCCAGCACATCACTACGGAATTACAGCCCCCCCCCCCAGCACATCACTACAGAATTACAGCCCCCCCACCCCAGCACATCACTACGGAATTACAGCCCCCCCCCCCCCAGCACATCACTACGGAATTACAGCCCCCCCCCCCCCCCCAGCACATCACTACGGAATTACAGCCCCCCCCCCCCCCCAGCACATCACTACGGAATTACAGCCCCCCCCAGCACATCACTACGTAATTACAGCCCCCCCCCCCCCCCCAGCACATCACTACGGATGGTCCACACACACCCACACAGTTGTGAAGAGGCCACTACAGCCTCTTTCTTCTTCCAGTATATAGCCATGTTATAGCCATGTTATAGCCATGTTATTTTCTATTCTCTGTCTATAGCCATGTTATTTTCTACTCTCTGTATATAGCCATGTTATTTTCTACTCTCTGTATATGGCCATGTTATGTTCCCACTTCCTGTATGTAGCCATGTTATGTTCTACTTCCTGTATGTAGCCATGTTATGTTCTACTTCCTGTATATAGCCATGTTATGTTCTACTTCCTATATGTAGCCATGTTATGTTCTACTTCCTGTATTTAGCCATGTTATGTTCTACTTCCTGTATGTAGCTATGTTATGTTCTACGTCCTGTATGTAGCCATGTTATGTTCTACTCTCTGTCTACAGCCATGCTATTTTCTTCTCATTATTGTCATTCGTTATTCACTGTGTATTTATTCCTCATGTCACTATTTATATTTTCCTCTTATCTTCCTCTCTGTATGGTTGGAAAAGGATCCATCAGTCAGCATGTCACTGTTAGTCTACTCCTGTTGTTTACCAAGCATTTGACAAATACAATTAGATTTGATTTGACACACACACACACATATTTAGATAATTACTTATTTAAGGATTAATGCTGACATGCTGTTAGTACAAATACTATGCAATGTACCTTGATGTTACAGCTACTGTATATCTGATGTTACTGATGTTAATGATGTTACTGATGTTACTGATGTTAATGATGTTAATGATGTTACTGATGTTACTGATGTTAATGATGTTAATGATGTTACTGATGCTACTGATGTTAATGATGTTACTGATGTTAATGATGTTAATGATGTTACTGATGTTAATGATGTTAATGATGTTAATGATGTTAATGATGTTACTGATGTTAATGATGTTAATGATGTTACTGATGTTAATGATGTTACTGATGTTACTGATGTTACTGATGTTAATGATGTTAATGATGTTACTGCTCTTACTGACTGATGCATTGTATCAGGATCTCTGTGATGTAACAGTATCTTTCACATTTTACCGTAGGACAATCAGTACTCACTTCCAGACTCTATCTCCGCTCACTAACGTTAGTCTTGGTTATATCTGAGATCATTCCTCATAATCACAATTTGACGTCACTCACAGTCACAGGGTGAGTCCCAGTAATCTCTCCTGTCTCCGGAAGTGTACCCAGGATTGGTGGAGGCATGTGCTAGTGTGAGTGTCCACCATATTTCTCATACCAGTCATTTCCTTAGTCAGTGAAGGGAAGTGAACAAGTGCACACTTTGGGAGGTAGGAGAGATATTTGAGACGTCCACAGTATTCAGAGGATGGAGAGCTCTCTGGAATGGGAGTGCAGATATTAATGTCATAAGCGGTCAGAAAATGCTGGTAATTATTGTTTGTGGTCGGAGTGTGTTTACTAGTTCAGGCTATGCTGCTGGTTGTGTTGGCGATGGTAATGTATGAATGGCAAATTATTTGAATATGTTTGGCTGTCTAAGATGTGTGTGAGTGTGTGTGTGTGTGTGTGTGTGTGTGTGTGTGTGTGTGTGTGTTTGGCTGCATGAGCACTAAACCGCTGCTTTAGAAACACAATATTCCTTTCTAACAAAATGACAAGCCTCTTGGACTCTTAAGTAAAGCTCTAATGCTCTCGCCATCATTTCAGTACTACCAACATTACGAGCATTTCAGTATGACTCATGTACTCTCATTTCAGAAGGGACATTTACGGTCATTTCAGTATGACTCATGTACTCTCATTTCAGTACTACCAACATTACGATCGTTTCAGTATGACTCGTACTCTCATTTCAGAACAGACATTTACAGCCATTTCAGTATGACTCATGTACTCTCATTTCAGAACGGACATTTACGGCCATTTCAATATGCCTCATGTACTCTCATTTCAGAACGGACATTTACGGTCATTTCAGTTAGCCTCTAACATTGCTGCATTTGAGGAATACTCACCCTCTGTCAACAACTCACAGTATCAGGGTGCTTCTCTGCAGTATTCTTCTCATGTTTGGGTTATTTTGAAGTTAGCATTCAGTCTTTCTTCTCACAGCAGGGGTGCCTTTCAGGAATACTCAGCCAAGTCAACAACACACAGTACATCAGGGTGTTAGCTACTGTGCTCTTTATATCATCGTTTTGGGTTATTTTGATGCTAGAATCCAGACAGTACTACCAGGGGGTGTTTCTTAGGTTCGGGTTATTTTGATGCTAGAATCCAGACAGTAGTACCAGGGGGTGTTTCTTAGGTTCGGGTTATTTTGATGCTAGAATCCAGACAGTAGTACCAGGGGGTGTTTCTTAGGTTCGGGTTATTTTGATGCTAGAATCCAGACAGTAGTACCAGGGGGTGTTTCTTAGGTTCGTGTTATTTTGATGCTAGAATCCAGACAGTAGTACCAGGGGGTGTTTCTTAGGTTCGGGTTATTTTGATGCTAGAATCCAGACAGTAGTACCAGGGGGTGTTTCTTAGGTTCGGGTTATTTTGATGCTAGAATCCAGACAGTAGTACCAGGGGGTGTTTCTTAGGTTCGTGTTATTTTGATGCTAGAATCCAGACAGTAGTACCAGGGGGTGTTTCTTAGGTTCGGGTTATTTTGATGCTAGAATCCAGACAGTAGTACCAGGGGGTGTTTCTTAGGTTCGGGTTATTTTGATGCTAGAATCCAGACAGTAGTACCAGGGGGTGTTTCTTAGGTTCGGGTTATTTTGATGCTAGAATCCAGACAGTAGTACCAGGGGGTGTTTCTTAGGTTCGGGTTATTTTGATGCTAGAATCCAGACAGTAGTACCAGGGGGTGTTTCTTAGGTTCGGGTTATTTTGATGCTAGAATCCAGACAGTAGTACCAGGGGGTACTGTGATGTGTCTTAGGTTTGGATAATAATCATGCTAGCTGTTATATACTCTTTCGTGGGAACACCCGTTCTTCAACACGCAGTAGCATTAGGGTGGGGTTCTGTGCTGTTTCTTGGGTTTGGATCATTTTGTTGCTAACTAGACCTCCTTCTCCTCCTATCCCTGTTCTATTTAAAGCTTCACCACCATCCCCTCCCTTTGAAGGACGTTCCTCCATTTCCATCCAACTCTCAGCCCATCTGGGTCCATATTTGCGTGTGTGTGTGTGTGTGTGTGTGTGTGTGTGTGTGTGTGTGTGTGTGTGTGTGTGTGAACCAGGAAATTGATCCGAAATTAATTAGATACTAATCAGACACATTTACTCAGGGAAATTAGAATGTGGATTTTCTTTTCTCTGACGCTGATGGCACTTTAAGGATGAGACATTTCCTATGTGGCACCTAATGACAAATAATTTAGGACATCGTAATGTGAGACATGACATTGTGGTGTCCCTCCTGATCTACAATTCACCTGTTTTACAGTACTGGCAAATAAAATTAAAATCACATTTTATTTTTAACATGCGCTGAATGCAACCTCAATGCAACCTGAATGCAACCTGAATGCAACCTGAATGCAACCTTACGAGCCCTAACCAACAATGCTGAGTTTTTAAGAAGTAAGTAAGTAAATGTGCAGAGGTACGAGGTAGTTGGAGTAATTGAAGTAATATGTACATGTAGGTAGGGGTAAGGTGACTATGATAATAAACAGAAATAGGCAGCGGACTATGTGAAGAGTGTGAAGGAATGTGAATGTATGTATGTGTGTGTGTGTCTGTGTGTGTGTCTCGTCAATATGCATGTGTGTATGTTTCCATGAGTGTCCATGTGTGTGTGTTGTAGTGTCAGTGTATCATGTGTGAGTGTGGGGTTAGAGTCTGTGCAAGAGAGTTAGTGCAAAAAATATGAATAAACAATAATAAAATAAGGGTCTGATTGTAAATAGTCCTGGTAAAACTGCACCAATCTTTTGAGAATTACAGTGTGTCTGTCTATACAAGCCACGTATGATATAGGGATATGTTTTGTGCCTTATCGTCAGATGGTAACCATGTGATATTTAGAAAAGCATCTTATCTTTGAGCCTAATGTGCTAGCTCCTTGACTGCTGCTGATAGCATTAGGCTATCACGAAGCATTAGTATCACTACTGCAGCTGATAGCATTAGGCTATCACAAAGCATTAGTATCACTACTGCAGCTGATAGCATTAGGCTATCACGAAGCATTAGTATCACTACTGCAGCTGATAGCATTAGGCTATCACGAAGCATTAGTATCACTACTGCAGCTGATAGCATTAGTCTATCACGAAGCATAAGTATCACTACTTCAGCTGACAGCATTAGGCTATCATGAAGCATTAGTATCACTACTGCAGCTGATAGCATTAGGCTATCACGAAGCATAAGTATCACTACTGCAGCTGACAGCATTAGGCTATCATGAAGCATTAGTATCACTACTGCAGCTAATAGCATTAGGCTATCATGAAGCATTAGTATCACTACTGCAGCTGATAGCATTAGGCTATCATGGAGTATTACTACTGCAGCTGATAGCATTAGGCTATCATGGAGTATCACTACTGCAGCTAATAGCATTAGGCTATCATGAAGCATTCGTATCACTACTGCAGCTAATAGCATTAGGCTATCATGGAGTATCACTACTGCAGCTAATAGCATTAGGCTATCATGAAGCATTAGTATCACTACTGCAGCTAATAGCATTAGGCTATCATGGAGTATCACTACTGCAGCTAATAGCATTAGGCTATCATGAAGCATTAGTATCACTACTGCAGCTAATAGCATTAGGCTATCATGGAGTATTAGTATCACTACTGCAGCTAATAGCATTAGGCTATCTTGAAGCATTAGTATCACTACTGCAGCTGATTGCATTAGGTTGCATTCGGCTCCAACTGAGAATGTGGTTCATCACGGAAATATCATTATGTTGGAGTCCCTTCTAAGATATCAACCATGATGAATAGGGGGCTTTGGGTCAATGTGAATACAGCTGGAGAGGAGAGAGGAGAGGAAAGGGAGTGGATGAGGGGGCAGGGGTAGAAAGTAGGAGAGGGGAAAAGAGGTGAGGAGTGGAGAGGGGGAGGAGAGGAGAGGAGGGGACAGGAAGAGGAGAGGGAAAAGAGGTGAGGAGTGGAGAGGGGGAGGAGAGGAGGGGATAGGAAGAGGAGAGGGAAAAGAGGTGAGGAGTGGAGAGGGGGAGGAGAGGAGGGGATAGGAAGAGGAGTGGGAAAAAGAGGTGAGGAGGGGAGAAGGGGAGGAGAGAAAGGGATAGGAAGAGGAGAGGGGAAAGAGGGGGAGGAGAGGAGGGGATAGGAAGAGGAGAGGGGAAAGATGTGGAGAAGGGGAGGAGAGGAGGGGATAGGAAGAGGAGAGGGAAAAGAGGGGGAGAGGGGGAGGAGAGGAAGGGATAGGAAGAGGAGAGGGAAAAGAGGTGAGGAGTGGAGAGGGGGAGGAGAGGAGGGGATAGGAAGAGGAGTGAGAAAAAGAGGTGAGGAGGGGAGAAGGGGAGGAGAGAAAGGGATAGGAAGAGGAGAGGGGAAAGAGGGGGAGGAGAGGAGGGGATAGGAAGAGGAGAGGGGAAAGATGTGGAGAAGGGGAGGAGAGGAGGGGATAGGAAGAGGAGAGGGAAAAGAGGGGGAGGAGAGGAGGGGATAGGAAGGGGAGAGGGGAAAGAGGGGGAGGAGAGGAGGGGACAGGAAGAGGAGAGGGGAAAGAGGGGGAGGAGAGGAGGGGATAGGAAGAGGAGAGGGGAAAGAGGGGGAGGAGAGGAGGGATAGGAAGAGGAGAGGAGGGGATAGGAAGAGGAGAGGGGAAAGAGGGGGAGGAGAGGAGGAGATAGGAAGAGGAGAGGGGAAAGAGGGGGAGGAGAGGAGGGGATAGGAAGAGGAGAGGGGAAAGAGGGGGAGGAGAGGAGGGATAGGAAGAGGAGAGGGGAAAGATGTGGAGAAGGGGAGGAGAGGAGGGGATAGGAAGAGGAGAGGGAAAAGAGGGGGAGGAGAGGAGGGGATAGGAAGAGGAGAGGGGAAAGAGGGGGAGGAGAGGAGGGGATAGGAAGAGGAGAGGGGAAAGAGGGGGAGGAGAGGAGGGGATAGGAAGAGGAGAGGGGAAAGATGTGGAGAAGGGGAGGAGAGGAGGGGATAGGAAGAGGAGAGGGGAAAGAGGGGGAGGAGAGGAGGGGATAGGAAGAGGAGAGGGGAAAGATGTGGAGGAGAGGAGGGGATAGGAAGAGGAGAGGGGAAAGAGGTGAGGAGTGGAGAGGGGGAGGAGAGGAGGGGATAGGAAGAGGAGAGGGAAAAGAGGGGAAGGAGAGGAGGGGATAGGAAGAGGAGAAAATAGGTGAGGAGTGGAGAAGGAGAGGAGAGGAGGGGACAGGAAGAGGAGAGGGGGGTAGGATAGGATAGGAAGATGAGAGGGGGGGAAGGAAGAGAAGAGGGGGGTAGGATAGGATAGGAAGAGGAGAGGAGGGGATAGGAAGAGGAGAGGGGGGTAGGATAGGAAGAGGAGAGGAGGGGATAGGAAGAGGAGAGGGGGGTAGGATAGGATAGGAAGAGGAGAGGAGGGGATAGGAAGAGGAGAGGGGGGTAGGATAGGATAGGAAGAGGAGAGGAGGGGATAGGAAGAGGAGAGGGGGGTAGGATAGGATAGGAAGAGGAGAGGAGGGGATAGGAAGAGGAGAGGGGGGTAGGATAGGATAGGAAGAGGAGAGGAGGGGATAGGAAGAGGAGAGGGGTAGGATAGGATAGGAAGAGGAGAGGAGGGGATAGGAAGAGGAGAGGGGGATAGGATAGGATAGGAAGAGGAGAGGAGGGGATAGGAGGAGGAGAGGGGGATAGGATAGGATAGGAAGAGGAGAGGAGGGGATAGGAAGAGGAGAGGGGGATAGGATAGGATAGGAAGAGGAGAGGAGGGGATAGGAGGAGGAGAGGGGGATAGGATAGGATAGGAAGAGGAGAGGAGGGGATAGGAGGAGGAGAGGGGGATAGGATAGGATAGGAAGAGGAGAGGAGGGGATAGGAGGAGGAGAGGGGGGGAGGAAATACATAAGAAAATGCATAATCACTGACAACTACATGGGATGCAGAAAGCGAATCTTGGGGAAAAATAATTATTTTATACCAGTTTGTCCAGCCTGTAAGTCCCTGTGCAAGAACCCTGAAGAAATGTGACAGACTTTTCATTCCCCAATAGCCAGGTAGAGATAGGGCAAGACAGACACCTCACTCCCAGCCTTTAGGAACCATCATTACACCTGAGGCCCTCTCTCCCAGCCTTTAGGAACCATCATTACACCTGAGGCCCTCTCTCCCAGACTGTAGGAACCATAATTACACCTGAGGCCCTCTCTCCCAGCCTCTAGGAAACATCATTACACCTGAGGCCCTCTCTCCCAGCCTGTAGGAACCATCATTACACCTGAGGCCCTCTCTCCCAGCTTGTAGGAACCATCATTACACCTGAGGCCCTCTCTCCCAGCCTGTAGGAACCATCATTACACCTGAGGCCCTCTCTCCCAGCCTGTAGGAACCATCATTACACCTGAGGCCCTCTCTCCCAGCCTGTAGGAACCATCATTACACCTGAGGGCCTCTCTCCCAGCCTGTAGGAACCATCATTACACCTGAGGCCCTCTCTCCCAGCCTGTATGAACCATCATTACACCTGAGGCCCTCTCTCCCAGCCTGTAGGAACCATCATTACACCTGAGGCACTCTCTCCCAGCCTGTAGGAACCATCATTACACCTGAGGCCCTCTCTCCCAGCCTGTAGGAACCATCATTACACCTGAGGCCCTCTCTCCCAGCCTGTAGGAACCATCATTACACCTGAGGCCCTCTCTCCCAGCCTGTATGAACCATCATTACACCTGAGGCCCTCTCTCCCAGCCTGTAGGAACCATCATTACACCTGAGGCCCTCTATCCCAGCCTGTAGGAACCATCATTACACCTGAGGCCCTCTCTCCCAGCCTGTAGGAACCATCAGTACACCTGAGGCCCTCTCTCCCAGCCTGTAGGAACCATCATTACACCTGAGGCCCTCTCTCCCAGCCTGTAGGAACCATCATTACACCTGAGGCCCTCTCTCGCAGCCTGTAGGAACCATCATTACACCTGAGGCCCTCTCTCCCAGCCTGTAGGAACCATCAATACACCTGAGGCCCTCTCTCCCAGCCTCTAGGAAACATCATTACACCTGAGGCCCTCTCTCTCAGCCTGTAGGAACCATCATTACACCTGAGGCCCTCTCTCCCAGCCTGTAGGAACCATCATTACACCTGAGGCCCTCTCTCCCAGCCTGTAGGAACCATCAGTACACCTGAGGCCCTCTCTCCCAGCCTGTAAGAACCATCATTACACCTGAGGCCCTCTCTCCCAGCCTGTAGGAACCATCATTACACCTGAGGCCCTCTCTCGCAGCCTGTAGGAACCATCATTACACCTGAGGCCCTCTCTCCCAGCCTGTAGGAACCATCAATACACCTGAGACCCTCTCTCCCAGCCTCTAGGAAACATCATTACACCTGAGGCCCTCTCTCTCAGCCTGTAGGAACCATCATTACACCTGAGGCCCTCTCTCCCAGCCTGTAGGAACCATCATTACACCTGAGGCCCTCTCTCCCAGCCTGTAGGAACCATCATTAAACCTGAGGCCCTCTCTCCCAGCCTGTAGGAACCATCATTACACCTGAGGCCCTCTCTCCCAGCCTGTAGGAACCATCATTAAACCTGAGGCCCTCTCTCGCAGCCTGTAGGAACCATCAGTGAATTCCACCTGACCTTAAGCACAGGTGATGAAGAGCGAGCTAATACTGTAGGATAGAAAAGTAGGGGGGAATTGAGCGAGGGAGGATCAGGAAGGATAATACAGAAGGATGGAAGGAAGAGCTGAGATTGAAAAGGAACAAGATGAAAATGGGTAGGTTGGAGAAAGGTAAACCCTGGATAAGCCTTGTGACAAGAGGGGCTTAGAGAACAGGCGGGTAAAAGCCTGTCAAGCAACCGTAGCCTGCCGAGTTGGTTTGATTCATGCTGCGGATGGACATCTAGCTACAATTCTACTTTCTCATTTGGGTCTCTTGTACAAAGACACCAAATACTGATGTGACTACAAATGCACCAATATCATGTCTTTAAAGTCAGGTACTGTAGGTAATCATTTTTATGGTTTTTCTCCATTCAACCAAATTTCAATGCCGGCGGGATGAGAAATGACTAAATGATTCAACAGATTCTGACACCCTTGGAAAGTATTGATATTCTCATCACCGATTCTCTTTCAGTCTGAGACTGTGTATATTTCATGCAGTAATAGATCACCAACTCCAAGGCAAACTATCAAAACAAGAAACAAACAGCCCCATAGTCATTATTACCTCTCATTGGTGCAGCTTTTTGATTATGTGGCCTTTGATGTCAACTGGATGTGATTGCCTGCACAGAACCAGATATTGAAAAGGTTATTGTGTAATTACGAGAGGTCCATCTTCATCTGAATCTGCATGAGCCTACAATGCCCTGATACCTGATGATCCTGTACTACCAGAACATTGATTTCATATGACTCCATTTTGGTGATTTCATGTGGCAACAACCAGGCAGCAGAAAACAACATAGTGTCTGGGTATGTTCCAATGTCCATACTAGCATACTACATAGAATGCATGGCCAAAACATTGCTTCATCTAGGTAGTGAGCTAGCGTGGCTTTTGGAACAGAGTATTCACTAGTGATGGGGAATAATCTATACAGTGACATATCACAATATTATTTTGTATGGGGTCACTCAGAAATGTCCTTGTTTTTTTAAGAAAAAGCAAATTTTTTCTCCATTAAAATAACATCAAATTGATCGGAAATACAGTGTAGACATTGTAAACCTTCTGATGGCTGCAGGGGCAGTATTGAGTAGCTTGGATGAAAGGTGCCCAGAGTAAACGGCCTGTTCCTCTGTCCCAGTTGCTAATATATGCATATTATTAGTAGTAGTATTGGATAGAAAATACTCTGAAGTTTCTAAAACTGTTTGAATGATGTCTGTGAGTATAACAGCAAAAATCTGAGAAGAAATTCAAACAGGAAGTGAGAAATCTGAGGTTGGTCGATTTTCAACCGAGCCCCTATTGAATTCACAGTGGGATATGGATGAAGTTGCACTTCCTAGGGCTTCAACTAGAAGTCAACCGTCTTTAGAAACTTGAATGAGGCTTCTACTGTGTTGTGGGGCTGAATGGGAGCTGAATGAGCCAGGAGTCTGGCAGATAGCCAAGGGCTGGTCACGCGCTATCCACATGATAGCGACCTGTGTTCCATGGCTTCTCTACACACATTCAACCGAATTCTCCAGTTGAAACTTTATTGAAGATTTATGATAACAACACCCTAAAGATTGTCTAAAGATTATCTAGCGAAAAAATATATACAGTGCATTCGGAAAGCATACTGACCCCCTTAGCTTTTTAAACATTTCGCTACATTACAGCCTTATTCTAAAATCGATTAAATATATATTTTTTCAATCTACACACACTACCCCATAATGACGAAGCAAAATATATTTTTTTGCAAATGCATAAAAGAAAACACGTTTTTAGACCCTTTACTCAGTACTTTTGTTAAATCACCTTTGGCAAAGATTACAGCTTCAGTTCTTCTTGGGTATGACACTACACACTTGGCACACAGGTTCTTGGGGAGTTTCTCCCATTCTTCTGTGCAGATTCTCTCAAACTCTGTCAGGTTGGATGGGGAGCGTCGCTGTACAGCTATTTTCAGATCTCTCCAGAGATGTTCGATCAAGATCTGGCTGGGCGACTCAAGGACATTCAAAGACTCTTCCCGAAGCCACTCCTGTGTTGTATTGGCTGTGTGCTTAGGGTCATTGTCCTATTGGAAGGTGAACCTTCACCCCAGTCTGAGGTCCTGAGCGCTCTGGAGCAGGTTTTCATCAAGCATCTCTCTGTACTCTGCTCCATTCATCTTTCCCTCGTCTCCCAGTCCCTGCCACTGAAAACATCCCCACAGCATGGTGATGCCACCACCATGCTTTTTCCAGGCATGATGCTTGGCATTCAGGCCAAAGAGTTCAATCTTGGTTTCATCAGAACAGAGAATCTTGTTTCTCATGGTCTGAGAGTCCTTTAGGTGCTTTTTGGCAAACTCCAAGCGGGCTGTCATGTGCCTTTTAATGAGGAGTGGCTTCCGTCTGGCCACTCTACCATAAAGGCCTGATTGGTGGAGTGCCGCAGAGATGGTTGTCCTTCTGGAAGGTTCTCCCATCTCCACAGAGGATCTCTGGAGCTCTGTCAGAGTGACCATTGAGATTTTGTTCATCACCCTGACGAAGGCTCTTCTCCCCTGATTTCTCAGTTTGGTCGGGCAGCCAGCTCTAGGAAGAGTCTTGGTGGTTCCAAACTTATTCCATTTAAGAATGATGGAGGCCACTGTGTTCTTGGGGACCTTCATAACAAAATGTGGAAAAAGTCAAGGGGTCTGAATACTTTCTGAAGGCACTGTACATACATACATACATACATACATACATTAAGATTAAGATTAAGATGGGCAAAAGAACACAGACACTGGACAGAGGAACTCTGCCTAGAAGGCCAGCATCGCAGAGTCGCCTCTTCACTGTTGACGTTGAGACTGGTATTTTGAGGGTACTATTTAATGAAGCTTCCAATTGAGGACTTGTGAGGCGTCTGTTTCTCAAACTAGACACTCTAATGTACTTGTCCTCTTGCTCAGTTGTGCACCGAGGCCTCCCACACCTCTTTCTATTCTGGTTAGGGCCAGTTTGTGCTGTTCTGTGAAGGGAGTAGTACACAGTGTTGTACAAGATCTTCAGTTTCTTGGCAATTTCTCGTATGGAACAGCCTTCATTTCTCAGAACAAGAATAGACTGACAAGTTTCAGAAGAAAGTTCTTTGTTTCTGGCCATTTTGAGCCTGTAATCGAACCCACAAATGCTGATGCTCCAGATACTTAACTAGTCTAAAGAAGGACAGTTTTATTGCTTCTTTAATCAGGACAACAGTTTTCAGCTGTGCTAACATAATTGCAAAATGGTTTTCTAATGATCAATTAGCCTTTTGAAATGATAAACTTGGATTAGCTAACACAACGTGCCATTGGAACACAGGAGTGATGGTTGCCGATAATGGGCCTCTGTACACCTATGTAGATATTACAGAAAAAACTGCAGTTTCCAGCTACAATAGTCCTTTACAACTCTTAGGGCTGCAATCCCGTTAACGGGATGATATGACAACAGCCAGTGAAAGTGCAGGGCGCCAAATTCAAAACAACAGAAATCTCATAATTAAAATTTCTCAAACATACATGTATTTTATACCATTTTAAAGGTAATCTTGTTGTTAATCCGACCACAGCGTCCGGTTTCAAATAGGCTTCATGACACTCATAGGACCTCATGTTACACAATACATGTGTGTTTTGTTTGATAAAGTTCATATTTATATAAAATAATCTGAGTTTACATTGGCGCGTTACGTTCACTAGTTCCAAAAACATCCAGTGATTTTGCATAGCCACATTAATTCAACAGAAATACTCATCATACATGTAGATGAACATATTATACACCTGGAATTATAGATATACCTCTCCTTAATGCAACCGCTGTGTCCAATTTTTTTTTTAATTTACGGAAAAAGCAAACCATGCAATAATCTGAGACGGCGCTCAGAAAATGAATGAAATTATCCGCCATTTTGGATTCAACAGAAATCAGAAATCACGTTATAAATATTCCCTTACCTTTGATGATCTTCATCAGAATTGCACTCCCAGGAATCCTAGTTCCACAATAAATGCTTGATTTGTTCAATAATGTCCATTATTTATGTCCAAGTAGCTACTTTTGTTAGCGCGATTAGTACACAAATCCAGACGCTCGTGCAGGTCCATCCGAACGTCGGACGGAAACTTCAAAGAGTTATATTACAGGTCAAAGAAACTTGTCAAACTAAGTATAGAATTAATCTTTAGGGTCGTCCTGTACCTTGTTCTCCATCTTCTTTTTAAATAGTGAGCCAACATGTTTTCAGCACTTTTATTTCCATGACGGATCAAAACAAAATTCCTCATGCTCTCTCTCTTGTGTCTCTGCAGCATCTAGTGAGCAATATATTTGGAAAATCAAATCGCAGTAAATCGCAGTATAGAATCTCAATATATCTAGAATTGTGAGAATCGCAATACACATCGTATCGGCACCTAAGTATGTTGGCTCACTATTCAGTGGCAGGGACTGGGAGACTTGCCAGAATTGAGGGAAAGATGAATGGAGCAGTACAATATCGTATCGTGTGGTGATGTCCCTGGCAATTCCTAGCGCTGGTATCAACACTGTGAACTAGTATCTGACAGAACATTTCAGTTGGCCAGAACATTTCAGGCATTTCAGTAAGTGATTTCAGTGGCAGAACATTTCAGTGGGCCAGTTGTTGTATGAAATACAGTCATTCTCCATGACTGGTATAGAAGAGCTGGTACATTCCCAGTCTTAGGTTAGCATGTTAGAATGTTCTCCTCTGCATTAGTTACAATGATTCTCACCTTAGAATGTTAGAATGTTTTCCTCTGGGTTCTGGTTCTAATGATTCCCAGGTTAGAATGTTCTCCTCTGGCTTGGTTCTAATGACTCTCAGGTTAGAATGTTAGAATATTTTCCTCTAGGTTCTGGTTTGAATGATTCTCAGGTTAGAATGTTAGGATGTTTTCCTCTGGGTTAATTATAATGATTATCAGGTTAGAATGTTTTCCTCTGGGTTAGTTGTATGATTCTCAGGTTAGAATATTAAAATGTTTTCCTCTGGGTTAGTTCTAATGATTCTCAGGTTAGAATGTTAGAATGTTTTCCTTTGGGTTAGTTGTAATGATTCTCAGGTTAGAATGTTAGAATGTTTTCCTTTGGGTTAGTTGTAATGATTCTCAGGTTAGAATGTTTTCCTCTGGGTTAGTTCTAATGATTCTCAGGTTAGAATGTTTTCCTCTGGGTTAGTTCTAATGATTCTCAGGTTAGAATGTTAGAATGTTTTCCTTTGGGTTAGTTGTAATGATTCTCAGGTTAGAATGTTTTCCTCTGGGTTAGTTCTAATGATTCTCAGGTTAGAATGTTTTCCTTTGGGTTAGTTCTAATGATTCTCAGGTTAGAATGTTTTCCTCTGGGTTAGTTGTAATGATTCTCAGGTTAGAATGTTTTCCTCTGGGTTAGTTCTAATGATTCTCAGGTTAGAATGTTTTCCTCTGGGTTAGTTCTAATGATTCTCAGGTTAGAATGTTTTCCTCTGGGTTAGTTCTAATGATTCTCAGGTTAGAATGTTTTCCTCTGGGTTAGTTGTAATGATTCTCAGGTTAGAATATTAGAATGTTTTCCTCTGGGTTAGTTATAATGATTATCAGGTTAGAATGTTTTCTTCTGGGTTAGTTATAGTGATTATCTGGTTAGAATGTTTTCCTCTGGGTTAGTTGTAATGATTCTCAGGTTAGAATGATGGAATGTTTTCATCTGGCTTGGTTCTAATGATTCTGTATGGGATTTTCCGCATCCAGAACGATGATGAGTTTGTAGGAGGAGACGAAGTACAGAACACTGACCTAATAAAGCGTATCTCTCTCTCTTTGTTCCCTGCTGTATGTATCTGAGGCAGGAAGAGGACTAGCATGGATTGTACACGTTATCACAAAAGACTGTTGGAAATGTGACATATTTCCCAAGGGAGAAGCTGCTTTCTGTCCCAAATGGCACCCTATTCCCTTTAAAAGTAGTGCACTATAAAGGAAAGGTGTCATTTGGGACACCGACTTTGTGTCTCTGTGGCCCATTTTTCTCTTCATATCGACAACTGTTACAAAACCATCAGAACAGCTGCAACACAACTGTTACAGAACCCTCTGAACAGCTGCAACACAACTGTTACGGAACCCTGGGAACAGCTGCAACACAACTGTTACAAAACCCTGGGAACAGCTGCAGCACAACTGTTACAAAACCCTGGGAACAGCTGCAACACAACTGTTACAAAACCCTCTGAACAGCTGCAACACAACTGTTACAAAACCCTGGGAACAGCTGCGACACAACTGTTACAAAACCCTCTGAACAGCTGCAACACAACTGTTACAAAACCCTGGGAACAGCTGCAACACAACTGTTACAAAACCCTGGGAACAGCTGCAACACAACTGTTACAAAACCCTGGGAACAGCTGCAACACAACTGTTACAAAACCCTGGGAACAGCTGCAACACAACTGTTACAAAACCCTGGGAACAGCTGCAGCACAACTGTTACAAAACCCTGGGAACAGCTGCAACACAACTGTTACAAAACCCTCTGAACAGCTGCAACACAACTGTTACAAAACCCTGGGAACAGCTGCGACACAACTGTTACAAAACCCTCTGAACAGCTGCAACACAACTGTTACAAAACCCTGGGAACAGCTGCAACACAACTGTTACAAAACCCTGGGAACAGCTGCAACACAACTGTTACAAAACCCTGGGAACAGCTGCAACACAACTGTTACAAAACCCTGGGAACAGCTGCAACACAACTGTTACAAAACCCTGGGAACAGCTGCAACACAACTGTTACAAAACCCTGGGAACAGCTGCAACACAACTGTTACAAAACCCTGTGAACAGCTGCAACACAACTGTTACAAAACCATCAGAACAGCTGCAATACAACTGTTACGGAACCCTCGGAACAGCTGCAATACAACTGTTACAAAACCCTGGGAACAGCTGCAACACAACTGTTACAAAACCCTGGGAACAGCTGCAACACAACTGTTACAAAACCCTGGGAACAGCTGCAACACAACTGTTACAAAACCCTGGGAACAGCTGCAACACAACTGTTACAAAACCCTGGGAACAGCTGCAACACAACTGTTACAAAACCCTGGGAACAGCTGCAACACAACTGTTACAAAACCCTGTGAACAGCTGCAACACAACTGTTACAAAACCATCAGAACAGCTGCAATACAACTGTTACGGAACCCTCGGAACAGCTGCAATACAACTGTTACAAAACCCTGGGAACAGCTGCGACACAACTGTTACAAAACCCTCTGAACAGCTGCAACACAACTGTTACAAAACCCTGGGAACAGCTGCAACACAACTGTTACAAAACCCTGGGAACAGCTGCAACACAACTGTTACAAAACCCTGGGAACAGCTGCAACACAACTGTTACAAAACCCTGGGAACAGCTGCAACACAACTGTTACAAAACCCTGGGAACAGCTGCAACACAACTGTTACAAAACCCTGGGAACAGCTGCAACACAACTGTTACAAAACCCTGTGAACAGCTGCAACACAACTGTTACAAAACCATCAGAACAGCTGCAATACAACTGTTACGGAAACCTCGGAAGAGCTGCAATACAACTGTTACGGAACCCTCGGAACAGCTGCAACACAACTGTTACGGAACCCTCGGAACAGCTGCAATACAACTGTTACGGAACCCTGGGAACAGCTGCAATACAACTGTTACGGAAACCTCGGAACAGCTGCAATACAACTGTTACGGAACCCTCGGAACAGCTGCAATACAACTGTTACGGAACCCTCAGAACAGCTGCAATACAACTGTTACGGAACCCTGGGAACAGCTGCAATACAACTGTTACGGAAACCTCGGAACAGCTGCAATACAACTGTTACGGAACCCTGGGAACAGCTGCAACACAACTGTTACGGAACCCTGGGAACAGCTGCAACACAACTGTTACGGAACCCTCTGAACAGCTGCAACACAACTGTTATGGAACCCTCGGAACAGCTGCAACACAACTGTTATGGAACCCTCGGAACAGCTGCAACACGTAGAATTATTCTGACCAATCAAATCGATTAGCAAAGGTTAAGAAGACCTTTTCTCATGTATTTTTCTGTACAGATTATGAAACAGCATTATCCATTGGGGACTTCTTTGTTTGTTTGGTGTTTATACTCTTTGGTTTCATTCTCCAGAACAGTGTGAATGATAGACTTGGGCGGTAAACCAGTATTTCCACTGCACTTTAAAAGTGGCGCTGCACCACAGCCACGGCAAAAAAATAAATATTTGAAGGCTTACTTTGAAGATGCTAAACCAGTCCATGTTCAATTTTCCTCTGCAAACAAAATCAGTAACGAATTGAACAATCAGACTACCCCATAGTAGAATAGTTGTTCTATTTATGTAGTCGGTTTGTTGTGTCTTCTATGTGAGAGAAATATTCCTCTTGAGACGCATGCAAGTGGCATAGGGAAGGAAACCTGCATTCTGCCAAGCAGTCGATGCACAACAATTCTTGCAATCGCTGGGAAAACAGGAGTTTTAATGGTCTTTGTTGAAAAGAGGGGGTACCCAGCTTTCCATTCCTACTTCAACTCTTAAATATGCTTCAACTGCACCATTTTAAACACAGAGTTTTTATCAGCGTCATGGTTAAGCAAATGACCAATTAGCCTTGAGTGCATAGGGGAGACTGGGGCTAAATGTACTGCACGTCCATTTTAGTGTATCTTCCAGTAAACTTCACAATAACTTGATGAACAGTTGTGATGAGACTTATTATATTTTTAGTTACGGAAGAGTAGTGGCAACCAGGGAAAGTGTTGGCGGGAAAATTGTGACATGAAGTGGTTTCTATGAGATGTACAGGCAAGGGGCATAATACCCCGGGTGGTGGTATACCCCACGTTACACTAACACTGAGTTTATGGAAGTTTTTTAAGATATAAAATGCATCAATAGCATGCTAACTAGTTAAAGGATTACATTTGGGATCTAGCTAATGATTAGCAGTCCTACAATCTAAGCAAGATGCCCATTATTATTACACACATTATCGAGGAACCCACCAGGTACAACCCTAAATCCGTAAACATGGGCACCCTCATAGATATTATCCTGACCAACTTGCCCTCCAAATACACCTCTGCTGTTTTCAATCAGGATCTCAGCGATCACTGCCTCATTGCCTGCATCTGTAAATTGTCCAGTGGTGATTTTTATCAATTGTTTAGCAATCTAATGGCTTGGGGGTAGAAGCTGTTGAGGAGCCTTTTGGTCCTAGACTTGGCGCTCCGGTACCGCTTGCCGTTCGGTAGCAGAGATAACAGACTAGAACTTGTGTGACTGGAGTATCTGACAATTTTATGGGCTTCCCTCTTACACCGCCTATTATATAGGTCCTGGATGGCAGGAAGCTTGGCCCCAGTGATGTACTGGACCATTCGCACTACCCTATGTAGCGCCTTGCGGTCAGATGCCGAGCAGTTGCCATACCAGTTGGTGATGCAACCGATCAGGATGCTCTCGATGGTGCAGCTGTAGAACCTTTTGAGGATCTGGGGGCCCATGCCAAATATTTTCAGACTCCTGATAGGGAAAAGGTTTTGTCGTAACCTCTCCACAACTGTCTTGGTGTGTTTGGACCATGATAGTTTGATGGTGATGTGGACACCAAGGAATTTGAAACTCTCGACCCGCTCCACTACAGCCCCGTCGATGTTAATGGGGGTCTGTTAAGCCCGCCTTTTCCTGTAGTCCACGATCAGCTCCTTTGTCTAGCTCACATTGAGGGAGAGGTTGTTGTCCTGGCACCACACTGCCAGTTCTCTGACCTCCTCCCTATAGGCTGTCTCATCGTTGTCGGTGATCAGGCCTACCACTGTTGTGTCGTCAGCAAACTTAATGATGGTGTTGGAGTCATGTTTGGCCACGCAGTTGTGGGTAAACAGGGAATAAAGGCGGGGACTAATTACACACTCGGCAGGGTAGCCTAGTGGTTAGAGCATTGGACTAGTAACCGAAAGGTTGCAAGTTCAAATCCCCGAGCTGACAAGTTACAAAATCTGTCGTTCTGCCCCTGAACAGGCAGTTAACCCACTGTTCCTAGGCCGTCATTGAAAATAAGAATTTGTTCTTAACTGACTTGCCTATAATTTTTAAATAAATAAATACAATAAAAAAAACTCCTGAGGGCCCCCACTGTTAAGGATCAGCGTGGGATATGTTTTGTTGCCTACTCTTAAAACCTGGGGGCGGCCCGTCAGGAAGTCCAGGATCCAGTTGCAGAGGGAGGTGTTTAGTCCCAGAGTCCTTAGCTTAGTGATGAGCTTCGTGGGCACTACGGTGTTGGACGCTGAGCTGTAGTCGATGAACAGCATTCTCACATAGGTGTTCCTTTTCTCCACATAAGGAAGGGCGGTTTGGAGTGCGGTTTGGAGTGCGATTGAGATTAGGTCATCTGTGGATTTGTGGTGGCGGTATGTGAATTGGAGTGGGTCTAGGGTGGATCTAGTGGGTCTAGGGAGGATGCTGTTGATGTGAGCCATGACCAGCCTTTCAAAGCCCTTCCTGGCTACTGACGTGAGTGCCACAGGACGGTAATCATTTAAGCAGGTTACATTCACTTCCTTGGGCACAGGGACTATGGTGATCTGCTTGAAACATGTAGGTATTACAGACTCGGTCAGGGAGAGGTTGAAAATGTCAGTGACGACACTTGACAGTTTGTCCGCGCATACTTTGAGTACACGTCCTGGTAATCCATCTGGCCCGGCGGCTTTGTGAATGTTGGCCTGTTTAAAGGTGTTGTTCTCATCAGCTACCGAGAGCGTTATCACACAGTGATCCAGAACAGCTGGTGCTCTAGTGCATGCTTCAGTGTTGCTTGGCTCAAAGCAATCATAAATGGCATTTGGCTCATCTGGTAGGCTTGCGTCACTGGGCAGTTCGCGTCTCGGTTTCCCTTTGTAGTCCGTAATAGTTTTCAGGCCCTGCCACATCCGACGAACGTCAGAGCCGGTGTAGTAGGATTCAATCTTAATCCCATATTGACGCTTTGCTTGTTTGATGGTTCGTCTGTTATCCATGGCTTCTGGTTGGGATATGTACGTTCAGTCACTGTGGGGACGACGTCATCGATGCACTTATTGATGAAGCCGATGACTGAGGTGGTGTACTCCTCAATGCCATTGGATGAATCCCCGAACATATTCCAGTCTGTGCTAGCAAAACAGTCCTGTAGTGTAGCATACGCATCATCTGACCACTTCCGTATTGAGCGAGTCACTGGTACTTCCTGCTTTTGTTTTTGCTGGTAAGCAGGAATCACGAGGATAGAATTGTGGTCAGATTTGCCAAATGGAGGGCGGGGGAGAGCTTTGTATGCATCACTGTGTGTGGAGTAAAGGTGGTCTAGGATTTTTTTCTCCCCTGGTTGCACATGTGACATGCTGGTAAAAATGTGATAAAACTGATTTAAGTTTGCCTGCATTGAAGTCCCTGGTCACTAGGAGCGCCACTTCTGGGTGATCATTTTCTTCTTTGCTTATGGCCTTATAGAGTTGGTTGAGAGGTCTTAGTGCCAGCTTCGCTTTGTGGTGGTAAATAGACAGCTACGAATAATACAGATGAGAACTCTCTTGGTACATAGTGTGGTTGACAGCTTACCATAAGGTACTCTACCTCAGTTGAGCAATACCTCGAGACTTCTTTAATATTAGACATCGCGCACCAGCTGTTATGGGCAAAAAGACACACACCCCCACCCCTCGTCTTACTAGAGGTAGCTTCTCTGTTCTGCCGGTGCATGGAAAATCCTGCCAGCTCTATATTGTCTGTTTCTTCGTACAGCCACGTCTCGGTGAATCATAAGATGTTACAGTTTTTAATGTCCCGTTTGTAGGATAATCTTAATAGTAGGTCATCAATTTTATTTTCTAACAATTGCACGTCAGCAAGGAGAATAGAAGGCACTTGGAGTTTACTCGCTGGCCTCTGGCTTCTCTGAAGGATGCCCGATCTGCGTCTCCTTTTCCTTTGTATTTCCTTCACGCGAAAGGATCTGGGCCTGTTCCAGTGAAAGCAGGATATCCTTCTCGTTGGACTCGTTAAAGGAAAAAGTTTCCTCCAGTCCAGGTGGGTGTAACGATGGTGACAGGTGTCCCCCATTATGAGCAGCCTGGTGACCTAGAGACCGGAGGGGGAGCTCACGTGACAGCTACAAAATGGTATATCATACACAGCATTTTTGAGGAACAATGGGAAAGTAATTGATACATTTGTAAACTCACTTTTGAGAAAAGGTCCTTTGAATGTTTTGGTACCTACTGGAGAGATCTCCTTTGTCTACACCCATTCAGCATTGTTCACACCCTCTTAAGCTTTAGCCCCACCCATCTCTTTAAGGATTCACGTGAGGTCATGTGATCAAGACTAAAAGCGATAGTAGCCTACAATAAGGAATCATTTCAGGTAAACAGAAAGAGCCCAGATAAAAAATATTGTATAAATATTAGGTGATGCTTACCCCGACACACGTTTCTAAATTGATGGGTTGTGTGAAAGAAATGCTATAACCCCCAGCCACATCCACTGGTGGAAAAAGTACTACATTGTCATGCTTGAGTAAAAGTATAAATCATTTCAAATCACTTATATTTAACCAGACGGCACAATAGTATTTAAAAAAATATATTATTTTAAATTATTTGACGGGTAGCCAGGGGCACAATGTACTTAAGTATCAAAAGTAAAATAAAAAATATAAACCATTTCAACTTCCTTATATTAAGCAAAACAGACAGCACAATTGTATTATTTTATATTGATGGATAGCCAGGGGCTCCAGCACAGACATCATTTACGCACCACTGCACTTTGTATACCAGGGTTGGCTGGCCTTCTCGTCACTTGTAGGCTCAGGCACTGGTATACTTTTATTTACACAGCTATTTTGGGTTTATACCTTTTTATTTGGGCATTTTTATTGTTCAGAAATGTGGTGGGTACTCTCTTCGTTCGCTGGACTTTATCCTGCTAACTGTTCCAAATGTCCAAACTGAATTTGGTAAAAGGGCTTTTATGTACTCTGCGCCATCGTCTTGGAACGCCTTACAAAATACTTTTAAACTGGAAGAACTTGCCTCGATTGGTATTTTTAAATCACTGATGAATGATCTTGATACTGATTCCCTGACCTGTCAATGTTATTAATTTGCTGTGTTTGATTTTGTTATATTCTTTTTTTAGAAGAATACTAAAGAATACTAGAATACTTGTAGCTTTTCATGTTGTTTGTCTGTAATGTTTGTAATGACTTGGTGCTGCCTATCTTGGCCAGGACCCTCTTGAAAAATTTATTTTACATCTCAATGAGCCCTTCCTGGTTAAATAAAGGTTAAATAAATTCTGGAGGTGGGAATTCTTTACGCTCGTTAGCATATTTAACTAGCAGCCTCTATTGGAATTCTCTATTAGTTTGTGCTAACATTGTTAGCATTCTGGTAAAAGACACCAAATGTTTTTTAGTTTTTTTTTAGCATCCCCTTGTGTACTAAGCTGGTAATACCATACATCCTGGGATGAGAGAAGACCGACATGAATTACCACCCAACCCTAGTGAAATGAATTCAGGGTTAAGTATAGCACCTCTGTTCTCATTTTAGTGTGAGATTACGTACCAAATGGCACCCTATTCCCTAGTGCACTAAAACTTACCCTGGCCTCTCACAGCTAGAGGAAACGCTGAAGATAAAAAGCTGTAACAGTAAAGTAGTGGATGGTGTCTCCTAGGGGATAGTATTGTATAGTAGTGGGTGGTGTCTCCTAGGGGATAGTATTGTATAGTAGTGGATGGTGTCTCCTAGGGGATAGTATTGTATAACAGTGGGTGGTGTCTCCTAGGGGATAGTATTGTATAACAGTGGGTGGTGTCTCCTAGGGGATAGTATTGTATAGTAGTGGATGGTGTCTCCTAGGGGATAGTATTGTATAGTAGTGGATGGTGTCTCCTAGGGGATAGTATTGTATAACAGTGGGTGGTGTCTCCTAGGGGATAGTATTGTATAACAGTGGGTGGTGTCTCCTAGGGGATAGTATTGTATAACAGTGGGTGGTGTCTCCTAGGGGATAGTATTGTATAGTAGTGGGTGGTGTCTCCTAGGGGATAGTATTGTATAGTAGTGGATGGTGTCTCCTAGGGGATAGTATTGTATAGTAGTGGGTGGTGTCTCCTAGGGGATAGTATTGTATAGTAGTGGGTGGTGTCTCCTAGGGGATAGTATTGTATAGTAGTGGATGGTGTCTCCTAGGGGATAGTATTGTATAGTAGTGGATGGTGTCTCCTAGGGGATAGTATTGTATAGTAGTGGATGGTGTCTCCTAGGGGATAGTATTGTATAGTAGTGGGTGGTGTCTCCTAGGGGATAGTATTGTATAGTAGTGGGTGGTGTCTCCTAGGGGATAGTATTGTATAGTAGTGGATGGTGTCTCCTAGGGGATAGTATTGTATAGTAGTGGATGGTGTCTCCTAGGGGATAGTATTGTATAGTAGTGGATGGTGTCTCCTAGGGGATAGTATTGTATAGTAGTGGGTGGTGTCTCCTAGGGGATAGTATTGTATAGTAGTGGATGGTGTCTCCTAGGGGATAGTATTGTATAGTAGTGGGTGGTGTCTCCTAGGGGATAGTATTGTATAGTAGTGGGTGGTGTCTCCTAGGGGATAGTATTGTATAACAGTGGGTGGTGTCTCCTAGGGGATAGTATTGTATAACAGTGGGTGGTGTCTCCTAGGGGATAGTATTGCATAGTAGTGGGTGGTGTCTCCTAGGGGATAGTATTGTATAACAGTGGGTGGTGTCTCCTAGGGGATAGTATTGTATAACAGTGGGTGGTGTCTCCTAGGGGATAGTATTGTAAAACAGTGGGTGGTGTCTCCTAGGGGATAGTATTGTATAACAGTGGGTGGTGTCTCCTAGGGGATAGTATTGCATAGTAGTGGGTGGTGTCTCCTAGGGGATAGTATTGTATAACAGTGGGTGGTGTCTCCTAGGGGATAGTATTGTAAAACAGTGGGTGGTGTCTCCTAGGGGATAGTATTGTATAACAGTGGGTGGTGTCTCCTAGGGGATAGTATTGTATAGTAGTGGGTGGTGTCTCCTAGGGGATAGTATTGTATAGTAGTGGATGGTGTCTCCTAGGGGATAGTATTGTATAGTAGTGGGTGGTGTCTCCTAGGGGATAGTATTGTATAGTAGTGGGTGGTGTCTCCTAGGGGATAGTATTGTATAACAGTGGGTGGTGTCTCCTAGGGGATAGTATTGTATAACAGTGGGTGGTGTCTCCTAGGGGATAGTATTGCATAGTAGTGGGTGGTGTCTCCCAGGGGATAGTATTGTATAACAGTGGGTGGTGTCTCCTAGGGGATAGTATTGTATAGTAGTGGGTGGTGTCTCCTAGGGGATAGTATTGTATAACAGTGGGTGGTGTCTCCTAGGGGATAGTATTGTAAAACAGTGGGTGGTGTCTCCTAGGGGATAGTATTGTATAACAGTGGGTGGTGTCTCCTAGGGGATAGTATTGCATAGTAGTGGGTGGTGTCTCCTAGGGGATAGTATTGCATAACAATGGATGGTGTCTCCTAGGGGATAGTATTGTATAACAGTGGGTGGTGTCTCCTAGGGGATAGTATTGTATAACAGTGGGTGGTGTCCCCTAGGGGATAGTATTGCATAGTAGTGGGTGGTGTCTCCTAGGGGATAGTATTGTATAACAGTGGGTGGTGTCTCCTAGGGGATAGTATTGTATAGTAGTGGATGGTGTCTCCTAGGGGATAGTATTGTATAACAGTGGGTGGTGTCTCCTAGGGGATAGTATTGAAAAACAATGGATGGTGTCTCCTAGGGGATAGTATTGTATAACAGTGGGTGGTGTCTCCTAGGGGATAGTATTTATAACAGTGGGTGGTGTCTCCTAGGGGACAGTATTGCATAACAGTGGGTGGTGTCTCCTAGGGGATAGTATTGCATAGTAGTGGGTGGTGTCTCCTAGGGCATAGTATTGCATAGTAGTGGGTGGTGTCTCCTAGGGGAGAGTATTGTATAACAGTGGGTGTTGTCTCCTAGGGGATAGTATTGTATAACAGTGGGTGGTGTCTCCTAGGGGATAGTATTGCATAACAATGGATGGTGTCTCCTAGGGGATAGTATTGTATAGTAGTGGTTGGTGTCTCCTATGGGATGGTATTGCATAACAATGGATGGTGTCTCCTAGGGGATAGTATTGTATAGTAGTGGATGGTGTCTCCTAGGGGATAGTATTGTATAGTAGTGGATGGTGTCTCCTAGGGGATAGTATTGTATGGTAGTGGATGGTGTCTCCTAGGGGATAGTATTGCATAACAATGGATGGTGTCTCCTAGGGGATAGTATTGTATAGTAGTGGTTGGTGTCTCCTATGGGATGGTATTGCATAACAATGGATGGTGTCTCCTAGGGGATAGTATTGTATAGTAGTGTATGGTGTCTCCTAGGGGATAGTATTGTATAGTAGTGGGTGGTGTCTCCTAGGGGATAGTATTGTATAGTAGTGGATGGTGTCTCCTAGGGGATAGTATTGTATGGTAGTGGATGGTGTCTCCTAGGGGATAGTATTGTATAGTAGTGGATGGTGTCTCCTAGGGGATAGTACTGTATAGTAGTGGGTGGTGTCTCCTAGGGGATAGTATTGCATAGGCAATATTTATGTCATGTTAGCATACACCAGGGCACCAGGGCTGAGTCAACCTACCCACCCAGCCTTTACAGCAAACGGCTGTTCATACACACAGACACAATTAGTCCCCTCCCCCTGAAACACACACAAAGACAAGACTCTCTGCCCTTCAAGGACAGTAGCAAATGTTGAAAATCCCTGGTTCGAGGCTGAAAGTTATTTATCTGGCGGGCCCACACAGACCTCTGTCCCAGATTTACTACCGAACATGCCCTGCAACACCAAATCTTCTGGCAGCTGGGTGGAGAGGAGACAGTGAGAGTGAGAGGAGAGGAGAGGAGAGGAGAGGAGAGGAGAGGAGAGGAGAGGAGAGGAGAGGAGAGGAGAGGAGAGGAGAGGAGAGGAGAGGAGAGGAGAGGAGAGGAGAGGAGAGGAGAGGAGAGGAGAGGAGAGGAGAGGAGAGGAGAGGAGAGGAGAGGAGAGGAGAGGAGAGAGTGGGAGGAGAAGAGAGGAGTGAGTGAGAGGAGAGAGTGAGAGGAGTGAGTGGGAGGAGAGTAGAGAGGAGAGGAGAGGAGAGAAGAGGAGAGAGTGGGATGAGTGAGTGGGAGGAGAGGAGAGAGGAGAGGAGAGAGTGGGAGGAGAGGAGAGAGGAGAGGAGAGGAGAGAGTGGGAGGAGAGGAGAGAAGAGGAGAGAGTGGGAGGAGAGGAGAGAGTGGGAGTGGGAGTGGAGGAGAGGAGAGAGTGGGATGAGAGGAGAGAGTGGGAGGAGAGGAGAGAGAGAGGGGAGAAGAGAGTGTGGGAGGAGAGGAGAGGAGAGAGTGGGAGGAGAGGGTGAGAGGGGAGGAAAGAGTGGGAGGCGAGGGGAGGAGAGAGTGGAAGGAGAGGAGATGAGAGAGTGGGAGGAGAGGAGAGAGGAGTGATTGGGAGGAGAGGAGAGAGTGGGAGGAGGGGGAGAGGGAAGACAAGAGAGTGAAAGGAGAGAGTGAGAGGGAGGAGAGGAGAGAGTGGGAGTGGAGGAGAGGAGAGAGTGGGAGGAGAGGAGAGAGAGAGGGGAGAGGAGAGAGTGGGATGAGAGGAGAGAGAGAGGGGAGATAGAGGATAGGAGAGAGTGGCAGGAGAGGAGAGAGTGAGAGGAGTGAGTGGGAGGAGAGGAGAGAGTGGGAGTGGAGGAGAGGAGAGAGTGGGAGTGGAGGAGAGGAGAGAGTGGGAGGAGAGGAGAGAGTGGGAGGAAAGGAGAGAGAGAGGGGAGAAGAGAGTGTGGGAGGAGAGGAGAGGAGAGAGTGGAAGGAGAGGAGAGAGGAGAGATTGGGAGGAGAGAGAGAGGGAAGACAAGAGAGTGAGAGGAGAGAGTGAGAGGGAGGAGAGGAGAGGAGAGAGTGGGAGTGGAGGAGAGGAGAGAGTGGGAGTGGAGGAGAGGAGAGAGTGGGAGGAGAGGAGAGAGTGGGAGGAGAGGAGAGAGAGAGAGGGGAGAGGAGAGAGTGGGATGAGAGGAGAGAGAGAGGGGAGAGAGATTAGAGGAGAGAGTGGGAGGAGAGGAGAGAGTGAGAGGAGAGAGGGAGAGGAGAAGAGGGAGAGGAGAGGAGAGAGTGGGAGGAGAGGAGAGAGTGGGAGGAGAGGAGTGAGTGGGAGGAGAGGAGTGAGTGGGAGGAGAGGAGAGAGAGAGGGGAGAGAGATTAGAGGAGAGAGTGGGAGGAGAGGAGAGAGTGAGAGGAGAGAGGGAGAGGAGAAGAGGGAGAGGAGAGGAGAGAGTGGGAGGAGAGGAGAGAGTGGGAGGAGAGGAGTGAGTGGGAGGAGAGGAGAGAGTGGGAGGAGAGGAGTGAGTGGGAGGAGAGGAGAGAGTGAGAGAGGAGCATCTATTTCCAGTATGATAACAAAATTAGAGAATTTCAATAGATTCTTCTTGCTAAATATGCCAACGAGGGCAAATGAAAATGAACAAATTACAAAGACAGGCAATCCAGCTCATAAAGTTATACAGATATAGGTAGGAGTTACCGAATGTCATTTTTGGTGAGTTTGAACATTTCCAAGTGAATGTGAGCGAGAGACAAAGTTCTGATGCTTGTCTGAAGGAAGAACAGTATTGGCTCTGGAGCAGCAATGTACACGCTGTGTCTGTGTGGAGTCGCTAGGGCAACGAGCCTGCCTGCTCTGCTCGGAGAAGAGGGGGAGGAGCAGATGAAGAGGGGGAGGAGCAGATGAAGAGGGGGAGGAGCAGATGAAGAGGGGGGGAGCAGATGAAGAGGGGGAGGTATTATTGTAATTTCTGCTCTTCATCAGACACATATTGTGCTTCAGTTGCACTTCTCCAATTCCCAAATGGGGGCATTTGGCGCTCTGACTGATGTGTAGCTACTGTTCTCTGTTTTCTGGTGTCTTCTACTGTTTTCTGGTGTATTCTACTGTTCTGTTTTCTGGTGTCTTCTACTGTTTTCTGGTGTATTCTACTGTTCTGTTTTCTGGTGTATTCTACTGTTCTCTGTTTTCTGGTGTATTCTACTGTTCTCTGGTGTATTCTACTGTTCTCTGTTTTCTGGTGTATTCTACTGTTCTCTGTTCTCTGGTGTATTCTACTGTTCTCTGGTGTATTCTACTGTTCTCTGTTTTCTGGTGTATTCTACTGTTCTCTGGTGTATTCTATTGGTTCTCTGTTCTCTGGTGTATTCTACTGTTCTATGTTTTCTGGTTGTATTCTACTGTTCTCTGTTTTCTGCTGTGTCATTATACTGGTTCTGTTTTCTGGTGGGGGGTATTTTCTACTGTTTCTCTGTTTTTTTCTTGGGTGTATTTCTACTGTTCTCTGGTGTATTCTACTGTTCTCTGGTGTATTCTACTGTTCTCTGTTCTCTGGTCGTCTTTACTGTTCTCTGTCTTTCTGGTGTATCTACTGTTCTCTGTTTTCTGGTGTATTCTACTGTTCTCTGGTGTATTCTACTGTTACTCTGTTCTCTGGTGTCTTCCAACTGTTCTCTGTTTTCTGGTGTCTTCTACTGTTCCTTGTTTCTGCGTGTCTTCTACTGTTCTCTGTTTTTTCATGGTGTATTCTACCTGTTTCTGTTTTCTGGTGTTTCTACTGTTTTCTGGGTATTCTACTGTTCTCTGGTGTATTCTACTGTTCTCTGTTTTCTGGTGTCTTCTACTGTTCTCTGTTTTCTGGTGTATTCTACTGTTCTGTTTTCTGGTGTCTTTCTACTGTTTTCTGGTGTATTCTACTGTTCTCTGGTGTATTCTACTGTTCTCTGTTTTCTGGTGTATTCTACTGTTCTCTGTTCTCTGGTGTATTCTACTGTTCTCTGTTTTCTGGGTCTTCTAACTGTCTCTCTGGTTCTCTGGTGTATTCTACTGTTCTCTGTTTTCTGGTGTCTTCTACTGTTCTCTGTTTCTGGTGTATTCTACTGTTCTCTGGTGTATTCTACTGTTCTGTTTCTGGTGTATCTAACTGTTCTCTGGTGTATTCTACTGGTCTCTGTTTTCTGGTTGTCTTCTATGTTCTCTGTCTCTGGTGTATTCTACTGTTCTCTGTTTTCTGGTGTATTCTACTGTTCTCTGTTCTCTGGTGTATTCTACTGTTTTCTGGTGTCTTCTACTGTTCTCTGTTCTCTGGTGTATTCTACTGTTCTCTGTTTTCTGGTGTCTTCTACTGTTCTCTGTTTTCTGGTGTATTCTACTGTTCTCTGTTCTCTGGTGTATTCTACTGTTCTGTTTTCTGGTGTATTCTACTGTTCTCTGGTGTATTCTACTGTTCACTGTTCTCTGGTGTATTCTACTGTTCTCTGTTTTCTGGTGTATTCTAACTGTTCTCTGTTTTCTGGTGTATTCTACTGTTCTCTGTTTTCTGGTGTATTCTACTGTTCTCTGTTTTCTGGTGTCTTCTACTGTTCTCTGTTTTCTGGTGTATTCTACTGTTCTCTGGTGTATTCTACTGTTCTGTTTTCTGGTGTATTCAACTGTTCTCTGGTGTATTCTACTGTTCACTGTTCTCTGGTGTATTCTACTGTTCTCTGTTTTCTGGTGTATTCTACTGTTCTCTGTTTTCTGGTGTATTCTACTGTTCTCTGGTGTCTTCTACTGTTCTCTGTTTTCTGGTGTATTCTACTGTTCTCTGTTCTCTGGTGGTATTCTAATGTTCTCTGTTCTCTGGTGTATTATACTGTTCTCTGTTCTCTGTTTTCTGGTGTATTCTACTGTTCTCTGTTCTCTGGTGTATTCTACTGTTCTCATGTTCTCTGGTGTCTTCTACTGTTCTCTGTTTTCTGGTGTATTCTACTCTGTTCTCTGGTGTATTCTATCCTGTTCTGTTTTCTGGTGTATTCTACTGTTTTCTGGTGTCTTCTACTGTTCTCTCGTTTTCCTGGTGTCTTCTACGTTCTCTGTTCTCTGGTGTATTATACTGTTCTCTGTTCTCTGGTGTATTCTACTGTTCTCCTGTTTTCTGGTGTATTCTACTGTTCTCTGTTCTCTGGTGTATTCTAACTGTTCTCCTGTTTTCTGTGTCTTCTAACTGTTCTCTGTTTTCTGGTGTATCTACTGTTCTCTGTTCTCTGGTGTAGTCTACTGTTCTCTGTTTTTCTGGTGTCCTTCTACTGTTCTCTGTTTTCTGGTGTATTCTACTGTTCTGTTTTCTGGTGTCTTCTACTGTTTTGTGTATTTACTGTGTTCTGTGTATGTCTACTGTTCCCTCTGTTTTCAGGTGTCTTCTACTGTTCTCTGGTGTATTCTACTGTTCTCCATGTTTTCTGGTGTATCTACTGTTCTCTGTTTTCTGGTGTCTTCTACTGTTCTCTGTTTTCTGGTGTATTCTACTGTTCACTGTTCTCTGGTGTATTCTACTGTTCTCTGGTGTATTCTACTGTTCACTGGTGTATTCTACTGTTCTCTGGTGTATTCTACTGTTCACTGGTGTATTCTACTGTTCTCTGTTTTGTGGTGTCTTCTACTGTTCTCTGTTTTCTGGTGTATTCTACTGTTCTCTGTTCTCTGGTGTATTCTACTGTTCTCTGTGTTCTTTTGTATTCTACTGTTCTCTGTTCTCTGGTGTATTCTCTGTTCTCTGTTCTCTGGTGTATTATTACTGTTCTCTGGTTTTCTGGTGTATTCTACTGTTCTCATTTCTCTGGTGTATTCTACTGTTCTCTGTTTTCTGGTGTCTTCTACTGTTCTCTGTTTTCTGGTGTATTCTACTATTCTCTGTTCTCTGGTGTATTCTACTGTTCTCTGTTTTCTGTTGTCTTCTACTGTTCTGTTTTCTGGTGTATTCTACTGTTCTCTGTTTTCTGGTGTCTTCTACTGTTCTCTGTTTTCTGGTGTCTTCTACTGTTCTCTGTTTTCTGGTGTATTCTACTGTTCTCTGGTGTATTCTACTGTTCTGTTTTCTGGTGTATTCTACTGTTTTCTGGTGTCTTCTACTGTTCTCTGTTTTTCTGGTGTATTCTACTGTTCTGTTCTCTGGTGTATTCTACTGTTCTCTGTTTTCTGGTGTATTCTACTGTTCTCTGTTTTCTTTTGTATTCTACTGTTTTCTGGTGTATTCTACTGTTTTCCTGGTGTCTTCTACTGTTCTCTGTTTTCTGGTGTATTCTACTGTTCTCTGTTTTCTGGTGAATTCTACTGTACTCTGGTGTATTCTAACTGTTCTCTGGTGTATTCTACTGTTCTCTGTTTTCTGGTGTCTTCTACTGTTCTCTGTTTTCTGGTATATTTTACTGTTCTCTGTTTTCTGGTTGTATTCTACTGTTCTCTGTTCTCTGGTGTATTCTACTGTTCTCTGGTGTATTCTACTGTTCTCTGTTTTCTGGTGTCTTCTACTGTTCTCTGTTTTCTGGTGTATTCTACTGTTCTCTGTTCTCTGGTGTATTCTACTGTTCTCTGTTTCTGGTGTATTCTACTGTTCTCTGTTTTCTGGTGTCTTCTACTGTTCTCTGTTTTCTGGTGTCTTCTACTGTTCTCTGTTTTCTGGGTGTCTTCTACTGTTCTCTGTTTTCTGGTGTATTCTACTGTTCTCTGTTTTCTGGTGTCTTCTACTGTTCGCTGTTCTCTGGTGTATTCTACTGTTCTCTGTTTTCTGGTGTATTCTACTGTTCTCTTGTTTCTGGTGTCTTCTACTGTTCTCTGTTCTCTGGTGTATTCTACTGTTCTCTGTTTTCTGGTGTATTCTACTGTTCTCTGTATTCTGGTGTATTCTACTGTTCTCCGTTTTCTGGTGTATTCTACTGTTCTCCGTTTTCCGGTGTATTCTACTGTTCTCCGTTTTCCGGTGTATTCTACTGTTCTCCGGTATATTCTACTGGTCTCTGTTTTCTGGTGTATTCTACTGTTTTCTGGTGTCTTCTACTGTTCTCTGTTTTCTGGTGTATTCTACTGTTCTCTGTTTTCTGGTGTCTTCTACTGTTTCTGGTGTATTCTACTGTTTTCTGGTGTATTCTACTGTTCTCTGTTTTCTGGTGTCTTCTACTGTTCTTCTGGTGTATTCTACTGTTCTCTGTTTTCTGGTGTCTTCTAACTGTTCTCTGTTTTCTGGTGTCTTCTACTGTTCTCTGTTTTCTGGTGTATTCTACTGTTCACTGTTCTCTGGTGTATTCTACTGTTCTCTGGTGTATCTACTGTTCACTGGTGTATTCTACTGTTCTCTGGTGTATTCTACTGTTCACTGGTGTATTCTCTACTGTTCTCTGTTTGTTGTGGTGTCTTCTACTGTTCTCTGTTTTTCTGGTGTATTCTACTGTTCTCTGTTCTCTGGTGTATTCTACTGTTCTCTGTGTTCTTTTGTATTCTACTGTTCTCTGTTCTCTGGTGTATTCTACTGTTCTCTGTTCTCTGGTGTATTCTACTGTTCTCTGTTTTCTGGTGTATTCTACTGTTCTCATTTCTCTGGTGTATTCTACTGTTCTCTGTTTTCTGTTGTCTTCTACTGTTCTCTGTTTTCTGGTGTATTCTACTATTCTCTGTTCTCTGGTGTATTCTACTGTTCTCTGTTTTCTGTTGTCTTCTACTGTTCTGTTTTCTGGTGTATTCTACTGTTCTCTGTTTTCTGGTGTCTTCTACTGTTCTCTGTTTTCTGGTGTCTTCTACTGTTCTCTGTTTTCTGGTGTATTCTACTGTTCTCTGGTGTATTCTACTGTTCTGTTTTCTGGTGTATTCTACTGTTTTCTGGTGTCTTCTACTGTTCTCTGTTTTCTGGTGTATTCTACTGTTCTGTTCTCTGGTGTATTCTACTGTTCTCTGTTTTCTGGTGTATTCTACTGTTCTCTGTTTTCTTTTGTATTCTACTGTTTTCTGGTGTATTCTACTGTTTTCTGGTGTCTTCTACTGTTCTCTGTTTTCTGGTGTATTCTACTGTTCTCTGTTTTCTGGTGAATTCTACTGTACTCTGGTGTATTCTACTGTTCTCTGGTGTATTCTACTGTTCTCTGTTTTCTGGTGTCTTCTACTGTTCTCTGTTTTCTGGTGTATTTTACTGTTCTCTGTTTTCTGGTGTATTCTACTGTTCTCTGTTCTCTGGTGTATTCTACTGTTCTCTGGTGTATTCTACTGTTCTCTGTTTTCTGGTGTCTTCTACTGTTCTCTGTTTTCTGGTGTATTCTACTGTTCTCTGTTCTCTGGTGTATTCTACTGTTCTCTGTTTTCTGGTGTATTCTACTGTTCTCTGTTTTCTGGTGTCTTCTACTGTTCTCTGTTTTCTGGTGTCTTCTACTGTTCTCTGTTTTCTGGTGTCTTCTACTGTTCTCTGTTTTCTGGTGTATTCTACTGTTCTCTGTTTTCTGGTGTCTTCTACTGTTCGCTGTTCTCTGGTGTATTCTACTGTTCTCTGTTTTCTGGTGTATTCTACTGTTCTCTGTTTTCTGGTGTCTTCTACTGTTCTCTGTTCTCTGGTGTATTCTACTGTTCTCTGTTTTCTGGTGTATTCTACTGTTCTCTGTATTCTGGTGTATTCTACTGTTCTCCGTTTTCTGGTGTATTCTACTGTTCTCCGTTTTCCGGTGTATTCTACTGTTCTCCGTTTTCCGGTGTATTCTACTGTTCTCCGGTATATTCTACTGGTCTCTGTTTTCTGGTGTATTCTACTGTTTCTGGTGTCTTCTACTGTTCTCTGTTTTCTGGTGTATTCTACTGTTCTCTGTTTTCTGGTGTCTTCTACTGTTTTCTGGTGTATTCTACTGTTTTCTGGTGTATTCTACTGTTCTCTGTTTTCTGGTGTCTTCTACTGTTCTCTGGTGTATTCTACTGTTCTCTGTTTTCTGGTGTCTTCTACTGTTCTCTGTTTTCTGGTGTATTCTACTGTTCACTGTTCTCTGGTGTATTCTACTGTTCTCTGTTTTCTGGTGTCTTCTACTGTTCTCTGTTTTCTGGTGTATTCTACTGTTCTCTGTTTTCTGGTGTCTTCTACTGTTCTCTGTTTTCTGGTGTATTCTACTGTTTTCTGGTGTATTCTACTGTTCACTGTTCTCTGGTGTATTCTACTGTTCTCTGTTTTCTGGTGTATTCTACTGTTCTCTGTTTTCTGGTGTATTCTACTGTTCTCTGGTGTATTCTAATGTTCTCTGGTGTATTCTACTGTTCTCTGTTTTCTGGTGTATTGTACTGTTCTCTGTTCTCTGGTGTATTCTACTGTTCTCTGTGTTCTGGTGTATTCTACTGTTCTGTTCTCTGGTGTATTCTACTGTTCTCTGTTTTCTGGTGTATTCTACTGTTCTCTGTTCTCTGGTGTATTCTACTGTTCTCTGTTTTCTGGTGTCTTCTACTGTTCTCTGTTTTCTGGTGTATTCTACTGTTCTCTGTTCTCTGGTGTATTCTACTGTTCTCTGTTTTCTGGTGTATTCTACTGTTCTCTGTTTTCTGGTGTCTTCTACTGTTCTGTTTTCTGGTGTATTCTACTGTTCTCTGGTGTATTCTACTGTTCTCTGTTTCTGGTGTATTCTACTGTTCTCTGTTTTCTGGTGTATTCTACTGTTCTCTGGTGTATTCTACTGTTCTCTGTTTTCTGGTGTCTTCTACTGTTCTCTGTTCTCTGGTGTATTATACTGTTCTCTGTTTTCTGGTGTATTCTACTGTTCTCTGTTTTCTGGTGTCTTCTACTGTTCTCTGTTTTCTGGTGTATTCTACTGTTCTGTTTTCTGGTGTCTTCTACTGTTTTCTGGTGTATTCTACTGGTCTCCGTTTTCCGGTATATTCTACTGTTCTCCGGTGTATTCGACTGTTCTCCGGTGTATTCTACTGTTCTCCGTTTTCCGGTGTATTCTACTGTTCTCCGGTGTATTCTACTGTTCTCCGGTATATTCTACTGTTCTCTGTTTTCCGGTATATTCTACTGTTCTCCGTTTTCCGGTGTATTCTACTGTTCTCCGTTTTCCTGGTATATTCTACTGGTCTCCGTTTTTCCGGTTTATTTCTACTGTTCTCCGTTTTCCGGTGTATTCTACTGTTCTCCGTTTTTCCGGTATATTCTACTGTTCTCCGGTTGTATTCTACTGTTCTCCGGTGTATTCTACTGTTCTCCATTTTCCGGTGTATTCTACTGTTCTCCGGTGTTATTCTACTGTTCTCCGGTATATCTACTGTTCTCTGTTTTCCGGTATATTCTACTGTTCTCTGTTTTCCGGTATATTCTACTGTTCTCCGTTTTCCGGTGTATTCTACTGTTCTCCGTTTTCCGGTATATTCTACTGTTCTCCGGTGTATTCTACTGTTCTCCGGTGTATTCTACTGTTCTCCATTTTCCGGTATATTCTACTGTTCTCTGTTTTCCGGTGAATTCTACTGTTCTACTGTTTTCCGGTTGTATTCTACTGTTTTCCGGTGTATTCTACTGTTTTCCGGTATACTCTACTGTTTTCCGGTGTATTCTACTGTTTTCCGGTGTATTCTATTGTTTTCCGGTATATTCTACTGTTTTCCGGTATATTCTACTGTTTTCCGGTGTATTCTACTGTTTTCCGATATATTCTACTGTTTTCCGGTATATTCTACTATTTTCCGATATATTCTACTGTTTTCCGGCATATTCTACCGTTTTCCGGTAAAATGCAAGAAGAAACCCAAATGCAGAACATTAGGAAACGTAGCTGGCTATATTGTTTCTACGATAAACATTCGAAATAGGATGGCCATGCATCGTTTTTGCAAAAAAGACCATGCTTTTTCATTGTAAACTAATTTATTTATGTGCCTGCCAGCCACATAGCATTACTCTTCTGTTGTCATCTGATGAAAATGAAGCTGTTTTGACAAATGTGTTGCACTAATATATTTTCTGTGAAGGAAAGCTATAGTTGCACATCCCTGATCACTCTATTGAAGCAACAAAAAAACACAGTTGACTTTCAATATAAAACACGACCCCTGTCAACACACAGCTGGACACCTGCTCCCGCTTTCTCCTGTTGTGCTGTTTACCAACAAACACGTGACTGGCTCAAGTGTTCTGGAGAACTACAGTAATTTTCATGATGTAAATAATGTGACAGGTGAAATGAAGAACACAATCTGATTCATCTCCTAACGTATTGCTCAAGTTGACAGCAGGTATTTACTTACAAAGTAGCATTTATTGAAAAACTTCGAAGAAATAGTTCCAACGGAATTTAAAAACCATCCTGTAGCTATTTCCAAACACTCCGGTACACAGTGTATACTGCCCCAGCCTAGTAGGAATTACCCTACCAGAGAAACAAGACTAACCTCGCATACATTATGACCCTTGTAATATAAGCCCTCACAACTCAAGGCTGTTACTATGACAGACTATGACCCTTGTAATATAAGCCCTCACAACTCAAGACTGTTACTATGACAGACTATGACCCTTGTAATATAAACACTCACAACTCAAGGCTGTTACTATGAGAGACTATGACCCTTGTAGTGATTCTATTGTCATCAGTAATCATCTTGTGAAATGATCATTCCTTAACATCAAGCTCTATGTTCATTGAAGGCTTTGGTTACCTTTTTCTCATGTTAGTTAGTATCCAGGATACATCCCAAATGGCACCCTATTCCCTATATAGTGCACTATATCTAGAGCTCTGGTTAAAACAAAAGTAGTGCACTATATCTAGACCTCTGGTCAATCTCAGAAAGTATAGATCGTCTCTCTGAGAGTATAGATCATCTCTCTCTGAGAGTATAGACCGTCTCTCTCAGAGAGTATAGATCATCTCTCTCTGAGATTATAGATCATCTCTCTCAGAGAGTATAGACCGTCTCTCTCAGAGAGTATAGATCATCTCTCTCAGAGAGTATAGATCGTCTCTCTCTGAGAGTATAGATCGTCTCTCTCAGAGAGTATAGATCGTCTCTCTCTGAGAGTATAGATCGTCTCTCTCAGAGAGTATAGATCGTCTCTCTGAGAATATAGATCGTCTCTCTGAGAGTAAAGACCGTCTCTCTGAGAGTATAGATCGTCTCTCTGAGAGTATAGATCGTCTCTCTCAGAGTATAGATTGTCTCTCTCTATACTATGAGAGAGTATAGACCGTCTCTCTCAGAGAGTATAGATTGTCTCTCTGAGAGTATAGATCGTCTCTCAGAGAGTATAGATTGTCTCTCTGAGAGTATAGATCGTCTCTCTGAGAGTATAGATCGTCTCTCTGAGAGTATAGATCGTCTCTCAGAGAGTATAGATTGTCTCTCTGAGAGTATAGATCGTCTCTCAGAGAGTATAGATTGTCTCTCAGAGAGTATAGATCTTCTCTCTCAGAGAGTATAGATCGTCTCTCAGAGAGTATACATTGTCTCTCAGAGAGTATAGATCGTCTCTCTGAGAGTATAGATCGTCTCTCCCAGAGAGTATAGACCGTCTCTCTCAGAGAGTATAGATCATCTCTCTCAGAGAGTATAGACCGTCTCTCTCAGAGAGTATAGATCATCTCTCTCAGAGAGTATAGACCGTCTCTCTCAGAGAGTATAGATCGTCTCTCTCAGAGAGTATAGACTGTCTCTCTCAGAGAGTATAGATCATCTCTCTCTGAGAGTATAGATCATCTCTCTCTGAGAGTATAGACCGCCTCTCTCAGAGAGTATAGATCATCTCTCTAAAAGAGTATAGACCGTCTCTCTCAGAGAGTATAGATCATCTCTCTCAGAGAGTATAGATCGTCTCTCTCTGAGAGTATAGATCGTCTCTCTCAGAGAGTATAGATCGTCTTTCTGAGACTATAGATCGTCTCTCTCAGAGAGTATATATATCGTCTCTCTGAGAGTATAGATCGTCTCTCTGAGAGTATAGATCGTCTCTCTGAGAGTATAGATCGTCTCTCTGAGAGTATAGATCGCCTCTCTCAGAGAGTATAGATTGTCTCTCTCAGAGAGTATAGATCATCTCTCTCAGAGAGTATAGATCGTCTCTCTCTGAGAGTATAGATCGTCTCTCTCAGAGAGTATAGACCGTCTCTCTCAGAGAGTATAGACCGTCTCTCTCAGAGAGTATAGATCATCTCTCTCAGAGAGTATAGATCGTCTCTCTCTGAGAGTATAGATCGTCTCTCTCAGAGAGTATAGATCGTCTCTCTGAGAGTATAGATCGTCTCTCTCAGAGAGTATATAGATCGTCTCTCTGAGAGTATAGATCGTCTCTCTGAGAGTATAGATCGTCTCTCTCAGAGAGTATAGATTGTCTCTCTCAGAGTATAGATCGTCTCTCAGAGAGTATAGATTGTCTCTCAGAGAGTATAGATCTTCTCTCTCAGAGAGTATAGATCGTCTCTCAGAGAGTATAGATTGTCTCTCAGAGAGTATAGATCGTCTCTCAGAGAGTATAGATTGTCTCTCAGAGAGTATAGATTGTCTCTCTCATCCTAACACAGGCCTTTGATAAGCACTGGTACCCTCCTGAGACAAACCAAGGCCTGGATTCCAAAGCAATGTGAGAAAACAATGAAAACAAGGCCCTTTCTCATCATTACATTTAAAGCACTTAATCCTAGATACACAGACAAGCCTCTTCCTCAGGTGCAAACTTCTATAGGGTTGTTATGCTAACACCATCTTTATTACTTCCAGAAGCTTCTGTGTTTCATTCAGATTAAGGTCATTTCATTTAGATTTTTGGGGGGGGCTATGTGAAAGACTAGTCTAGGCCTAACTCAGATTAGTCTAGGCCTAACTCAGTATGGTAGTTACTGTAACCCAACTGAAGTCTAGATTAGTCTAGGCCTATCTCAATATGGTAGTTACTGTAACCCAACTGAAGTCTAGATTAGTCTAGGCCTATCTCAATATGGTAGTTACTGTAACCCAACTGAAGTCTAGATTAGTCTAGGTCTATCTCAGTATGGTAGTTACTGTAACCCAACTGAAGTCTAGATTAGTCTAGGTCTATCTCAGTATGGTAGTTACTGTAACCCAACTGAAGTCTAGATTAGTCTAGGTCTATCTCAGTATGGAAGTTACTGTAACCCAACTGATTCCAGGTGTGAGGCCAAAATGCTGCTAAGAGGAAGTGTACTTTGTTGTACAGTGGGGCAAAAAAGTATTTAGTCAGCCACCAATTGTGCAAGTTCTCCCACTTAAAAAGATGAGAGAGGCCTGTAATTTTCATCATAGGTACACTTCAACTATGACAGACAAAATTAGTTTTTTTTCTCCAGAAAATCACATTGTAGGATTTTTTATGAATTTATTTGCAAATTATGGTGGAAAATAAGTATTAGGAAAGTATTCAGACAGCTTGACTTTTTCCACATTTTATTACATTACATCCTTATTCTAAAATGGATGAAATATATTTTTTTCTCATCAATCTACACACAATAACCCATAATGACAAAGCGAAAACGGGTAAAACGATTTTTTTGCAAATGTATAAGAAATGAAAAACAGAAATACCTTATTTAGATAAGTATTCAGTATTTAGTTTTAGTATTCAGACCCTTTGCTCTGAGACTCGAAATAGAGCTCCTGCATCCTGTTTCCGTTGATCATCCTTGAGATTTATCTACAACTTGATGGGAGTCCACCTGTGGTAAATTCAATTGATTGGACATGATTTGGAAAGGCACACACCTGTCTATATAAGGTCCCATAGTTGACATGTGTGTCAGAGAAAAAAACCAAGCCATGAGGTTGAAGGAATTGTCCTTAGAGCTCCGAGACAGGATTGTGTCGAGGCACAGATCTGGGGAAGGGGACCAACACATTTCTGCAGTATTAAAGGTCCCCAAGAGGCCTCCATCATTCTTAAAATGGAAGAATTTTAGAACCACCAAGACTCTTCCTAAAGCTGGCTACCTGGCAAAATGGAGCAATCGGGGGAGAAGGGTTTTGGTCAGGGAGGTGACCAAGAACCCGATGGTCACTCCGACAGAGCTCCAGATTTCCTCTGTGGAGATATATAGGTAAATCACACACCTTAAATAATATCCATGTTTCATACTGCTGAGGTAAATTACACATCTTAAATAATATCCATGTTTCATACTGATGAGGTAAATTACACACCTTAAATAATATCCATGTTTCATACTGATGAGGTAAATTACACACCTTAAATAATATCCATGTTTCATACTGCTGAGCAACTCTGAAAGAATATTCTCCTAGATTTAACTCAGCAGCTAATCTCCCGCTACTCATAAAACATGCAAGAAACAACACACACACAACACACACACACACACACACACACACACACACACACACACACACACACACACACACACACACAGTAGTAGTACACCCCCCCCTCACACACACACACACAGTAGTAGTACACCCCCCCTCTCACACACACACACACACACACAGTAGTAGTACACCCCCCCTCACACACACACACACACACACAGTAGTAGTACACCCCCCCCCCCTCACACACACACACACACACACACACACACACACACACACACACACACACACACACACACACACACACACACACACACACACACACACACACACACACACACACACACACACACACAGTAGTAGTACACCCCCCCCCCCCTCACACACACACACACACACACACACACACACACACACACACACACACACACACACAGTAGTAGTACACCCCCCCCTCACACACACACACACACACACAGTAGTAGTACACCCCCCCCCCCTCACACACACACACACACACACACACAGATGCGTGGTAACAAGGACACAACAACACAACGACACAACGACACAACGCAAGGACACAAAAACACAACGACACAAGGACACAACGCAACAACACAATGCAAGGACACAGCGTTTGGACATAATGACAGAACGACTCGTCTCATCGTACGATTCCTCTGTTCATCCCTGCTTATTAAAGGAAACACAACACAGAGTCCAAGATGGTAACCTATTCCCTTTATAGTGCATTACTTTTGACCAGAGCCCAGGGAATTTGTTCAATAGTAGTGCACTTTAAAGGGAATAGGGTGCACTTTGAGACACTAACATAGTGTTTCCTCTCCAAGCTGAGCCCTTTTGGTTGGTAGCAGCCAGCCACCCACACCTGCATGGTGGGAGACAGCAGGAAGCAAGCAGGCAGGAGGCAGGCAGAAGGCAGGCAGGAGGCTGGCTGGGCTGGCAGGAGGCAGGCTGGGCTGGCAGGAGGCAGGCAGGAGGCAGGCAGGATGCAGGCTGGGCTGGCAGGAGGCAGGCAGGAGGCAGGCTGGGCTGGCAGGCAGGAGGCAGGCTGGGCTGGCAGGAGGCAGGCAGGAGGCGGGCAGGGCTGGCAGGAGGCGGGCAGGAGGCAGGCTGGGCTGGCAGGAGGCAGGCAGGCAGGAGGCAGGCAGGAGGCATGCAGGAGGCAGGCTGGGCTGGCAGGAGGCAGACAGGAGGCAGGCTGGGCTGACAGGAGGCAGGCAGGAGGCAGGCTGGGCTGGCAGGAGGCAGGCAGGAGGCGGGCAGGAGGCGGGCAGCGCTGGCAGGAGGCGGGCAGGAGGCGGGCAGGGCTGGCAGGAGGCGGGCAGGGCTGGCAGGAGGCGGGCAGGAGGTGGGCAGAAGGCGGGCAGGAGGCAGGCAGGGCTGGCAGGAGGCAGGCAGGAGGCGGGCAGGAGGCAGGCAGGGGGAAGGCTGGGCTGGCAGGCCACAGAGGAATAGTGTTCAAAGTGTCTCCGTTTAGGGCACGGTTTGGATGTCAACAGCAGAATGAATAAATCATATTCCCTCTAGTTAAATTTGATGTACCAAGAACTGATGTGATATGACTTCTAGCTAGTTCAGGCCCGACCAATGTAACACACAGATGTAGGGAGATCGCATGATGGCACACTATATAGTGCACTACTTTTGACCAGAGGCCGTAGGGGAATAGGGTGTCGTTTGGGACACACTATAACATCATGTGATAGCTGTACTGCGTTGTGATAGGTTATTTCACTTTATAGGGGAAATGTTCAATTATGATGTCATGTTTTCGATGAGCATGATGCGATAGAATTCATCGTACAGATCCTGTACATGTATTTGGGGGAGTGTGTTTGTGTGGAAAATATTAGTCCTTGTGGATGTGTGTGTTTGTTTGAGTACTTGCGTGTGTGTGTGTCCGTCGGTGCGCATGTGTTTGCACGTGTGTGTGTGTTATTTTGAGTCCTTTGCGCCATGTGTGTGTTTGAGTGTACCCTGCCAGGTCACACCAGATCCACTGCAGTAGTAGACACTTGTCCAGGGTCCTAGGATGCCGGGAGAGTAAGTGCTGTCCACAAGAGGTGGTCACCTATTACCATCTAGTAGGCTGGCAGCTTGCTGGGGTGTTGAGGATCGAGAAAGAGGTGGTCTGAGACGGCAAGCTACGGATCCTGAGGATCACGGGCCAAATCTGTCCTACTTCACTGCCAGAGAGAGAGAGAGACAGAGAGAGAGGGAGACACAGAGAGAGAGGGAGAGAGAGAGGGAGACACAGAGAGAGAGGGAGAGAGAGAGACACAGAGAGAGAGGGAGAGAGAGAGAGACGCAGAGAGAGAGGGAGACACAGAGAGAGAGGGAGAGAGAGAGACACAGAGAGAGAGGGAGACAGAGAGAGGGAGAGAGAGAGAGAGAAACAGAGAGAGAGAGGGAGAGAGAGAGAGAGAGAAACAGAGAGAGAGAGAGGGAGACACAGAGAGAGAGTGAGACAGAGAGAGACAGAGAGAAACAGAGAGAGAGAGGGAGACAGAGAGAAACAGAGAGAGAGAGGGAGACAGAGAGAAACAGAGAGAGAGAGGGAGACAGAGAGAGACAGAGAGAGACAGAGAGAGAGAGAGAGAGAGTGAGTTAGAGAGCGAGTGAGAGAGCGAGTGAGAGAGCGAGAGAGAGCGAGAGAGAACAGAGAGAAACAGAGAGAGAGAGCGAGTTAGAGAGAGAGTTAGAGAGCGAGTTAGAGAGCGAGAGAGAGCGAGCTAGAGAGCAAGTTAGAGAGTGAGAGAGAGAGAGAGAGACAGAGAGAGCGAGAGACAGAGTGACACAGAGAGAGAGGGAGAAACAGACAGAGAGAGAGAGAGGGAGAAACAGAGAGAGAGAGAGAGAGAGAGAGAGAAGACACAGAGTGAGAGAGAGACAGAGAGAGTCAGAGAGTGACAGACACAGAGTGTGAGAGAGAGAGAGAGAGAGTGAGACAGAGAGAGAAAGAGAGAGTGAGACAGAGAGAGAAAGAGAGAGTGAGACAGAGAGAGAAAGAGAGACTGAGACAGAGACATAGACAGAGAGAGACAGAGAGACAGAGCGAGAGAGACAGAGACATAGACAGAGAGAGACAGAGAGACAGAGAGACTGAGACAGAGACATAGACAGAGAGAGACAGAGAGACAGAGCGAGAGGAGACAGAGACATAGACAGAGAGAGACAGAGAGACAGAGCGAGAGAGACAGAGACATAGACAGAGAGAGACAGAGAGACAGAGCGAGAGAGACAGAGACATAGACAGAGAGAGACAGAGAGACAGAGCGAGAGAGACAGAGACATAGACAGAGAGAGACAGAGAGACAGAGCGAGAGAGACAGAGACATAGACAGAGAGAGACAGAGACATAGACAGAGAGAGACAGAGAGAGAAAGAGAGAGTGAGACAGAGAGAGAAAGAGAGAGTGAGACAGAGAGAGAAAGAGAGACTGAGACAGAGACATAGACAGAGAGAGACAGAGAGACAGAGCGAGAGAGACAGAGACATAGACAGAGAGAGAAAGAGAGAGTGAGACAGAGAGAGAAAGAGAGACTGAGACAGAGACATAGACAGAGAGAGACAGAGAGACAGAGCGAGAGAGACAGAGACATAGACAGAGAGAGACAGAGAGACAGAGCGAGAGAGACAGAGACATAGACAGAGAGAGACAGAGAGACAGAGCGAGAGAGACAGAGACATAGACAGAGAGAGACAGAATGACAGTGATTATTTACCTCCATCATCAGTTTTTGATATGTCTATATGTTTACTTTGGCAATGTATTGTATTTGCTTTCCATTCCAATAAAGCCTTTTGAATTTGGATAATGTTGAGAAGCAGAGAGAGACAGAGATAGAGTGGAGAGAGACAGAGATAGAGTGGAGAGAGAGAGAGATAGAGTGGAGAGAGAGAGAGAGATAGAGTGGAGAGAGACAGAGATAGAGTGGAGAGAGAGAGAGAGAGACAGAGATAGAGTGGAGAGAGAGAGAGAGATAGAGTGGAGAGAGACAGAGATAGAGTGGAGAGAGAGAGAGAGAGACAGAGATAGAGTGGAGAGAGAGAGAGATAGAGTGGAGAGAGAGAGACAGAGATAGAGTGGAGAGAGAGAGATAGAGTGGAGAGAGAGAGACAGAGATAGAGTGGAGAGAGACAGAGATAGAGTGGAGAGAGACAGAGATAGAGTGGAGAGAGAGACAGAGATAGAGTGGAGAGAGAGAGAGATAGAGTGGAGAGAGAGAGATAGAGTGGAGAGAGAGAGACAGAGATAGAGTGGAGAGAGAGAGAGATAGAGTGGAGAGAGAGAGAGATAGAGTGAGAGAGAGAGAAGAGATAGAGGGAGAGAGACAGAGATAGAGTGGAGAGAGAGAGAGAGAGACAGAGATAGAGTGGAGAGAGAGAGAGATAGAGTGGAGAGAGAGAAGAGATAGAGGGAGAGAGAGAGAGAGACAGAGATAGAGTGGAGAGAGAGAGAGAGATAGAGTGGAGAGAGAGAGACAGAGATAGAGTGGAGAGAGAGAGAGATAGAGTGGAGAGAGAGAGACAGAGATAGAGTGGAGAGAGACAGAGATAGAGTGGAGAGAGACAGAGATAGAGTGGGAGAAGAGACAGAGATAGAGTGGAGAGAGAGAGAGATAGAGTGAGAGAGAGAGAGAGATAGAGTGGAGAGAGAGAGACAGAGATAGAGTGGAGAGAGAGAGAGATAGAGTGGAGGAGAGAGACAGAGATAGAGTGGAGAGAGACAGAGATAGAGTGGAGAGAGAGAATAGAGTGGAGAGAGAGAGACAGAGATAGAGTGGAGAGAGACAGAGATAGAGTGGAGAGAGAGAGAGAGACAGAGATAGAGCGGAGAGAGAGAGACAGAGATAGAGTGGAGAGAGACAGAGATAGAGTGGAGAGAGACAGAGATAGTGGAGAGAGAGAGAGAGAGAGTGGAGAGAGAGAACAGAGATAGAGTGAGAGAGAGAGAGATAGATAGAGGGAGAGAGAGACAGAGATAGAGTGGAGAGAGAGAGATAGAGTGGAGAGGAGACAGAGATAGAGTGGAGAGAGAGAGACAGAGATAGAGTGGAGAGAGAGACAGAGATAGAGTGGAGAGAGACAGAGATAGAGTGGAGAGAGACAGAGATAGAGTGGAGAGAGAGAGACAGAGATAGAGTGGAGAGAGACAGAGATAGAGTGGGAGAGAGACAGAGATAGAGTGGAGAGAGACAGAGATAGAGTGGAGAGAGACAGAGATAGAGTGGAGAGAGACAGAGATAGAGTGGAGAGAGAGAGAGAGATAGAGTGGAGAGAGACAGAGATAGAGTGGAGAGAGACAGAGATAGAGTGGAGAGAGAGAGATAGAGTGGAGAGAGAGAGAGACAGAGATAGAGTGGAGAGAGAGAGAGATAGAGTGGAGAGAGAGAGACAGAGATAGAGTGGAGAGAGAGAGAGATAGAGTGGAGAGAGAGAGACAGAGATAGAGTGGAGAGAGACAGAGATAGAGTGGAGAGAGACAGAGATAGAGTGGAGAGAGACAGAGATAGAGTGGAGAGAGACAGAGATAGAGTGGAGAGAGAGAGAGATAGAGTGGAGAGAGAGAGATAGAGTGGAGAGAGAGAGACAGAGATAGAGTGGAGAGAGAGAGAGATAGAGTGGAGAGAGAGAGACAGAGATAGAGTGGAGAGAGACAGAGATAGAGTGGAGAGAGAGAGACAGAGATAGAGTGGAGAGAGACAGAGATAGAGTGGAGAGAGACAGAGATAGAGTGGAGAGAGAGAGAGATAGAGTGGAGAGAGACAGAGATAGAGTGGAGAGAGAGAGAGATAGAGTGGAGAGAGAGAGACAGAGATAGAGTGGAGAGAGAGAGAGATAGAGTGGAGAGAGAGAGACAGAGATAGAGTGGAGAGAGACAGAGATAGAGTGGAGAGAGACAGAGATCGAGTGGAGAGAGACAGAGATAGAGTGGAGAGAGACAGAGATAGAGTGGAGAGAGACAGAGATAGAGTGGAGAGAGAGAGATAGAGTGGAGAGAGAGAGACAGAGATAGAGTGGAGAGAGAGAGAGATAGAGTGAGAGAGAGAGAGAGACAGAGATAGAGTGGAGAGAGAGAGATAGAGTGGAGAGAGAGAGACAGAGATAGAGTGGAGAGAGACAGAGATAGAGTGGAGAGAGACAGAGATAGAGTGGAGAGAGAGAGAGATAGAGTGGAGAGAGACAGAGATAGAGTGGAGAGAGACAGAGATAGAGTGGAGAGAGAGAGATAGAGTGGAGAGAGAGAGACAGAGATAGAGTGGAGAGAGACAGAGATAGAGTGGAGAGAGACAGAGATAGAGTGGAGAGAGACAGAGATAGAGTGGAGAGAGACAGAGATAGAGTGGAGAGAGAGAGATAGAGTGGAGAGAGAGAGACAGAGATAGAGTGGAGAGAGACAGAGATAGAGTGGAGAGAGACAGAGATAGAGTGGAGAGAGACAGAGATAGAGTGGAGAGAGACAGAGATAGAGTGGAGAGAGAGAGATAGAGTGGAGAGAGAGAGACAGAGATAGAGTGGAGAGAGACAGAGATAGAGTGGAGAGAGAGAGAGATAGAGTGGAGAGAGACAGAGATAGAGTGGAGAGAGACAGAGATAGAGTGGAGAGAGAGAGATAGAGTGGAGAGAGAGAGACAGAGATAGAGTGGAGAGAGACAGAGATAGAGTGGAGAGAGAGACAGAGATAGAGTGGAGAGAGACAGAGATAGAGTGGAGAGAGACAGAGATAGAGTGGAGAGAGAGAGACAGAGATAGAGTGGAGAGAGACAGAGATAGAGTGGAGAGAGACAGAGATAGAGTGGAGAGAGACAGAGATAGAGTAGAGAGAGACAGAGATAGAGTGGAGAGAGACAGAGATAGAGTGAGAGAGAGAGAGAGAGATAGAGTGGAGAGAGACAGAGATAGAGTGGAGAGAGACAGAGATAGAGTGGAGAGAGAGAGATAGAGTGAGAGAGAGAGAGACAGAGATAGAGTGGAGAGAGAGAGAGATAGAGTGGAGAGAGAGAGACAGAGATAGAGTGGAGAGAGAGAGAGATAGAGTGGAGAGAGAGAGACAGAGATAGAGTGGAGAGAGACAGAGATAGAGTGGAGAGAGACAGAGATAGAGTGGAGAGAGACAGAGATAGAGTGGAGAGAGACAGAGATAGAGTGGAGAGAGACAGAGATAGAGTGGAGAGAGAGAGATAGAGTGGAGAGAGAGAGACAGAGATAGAGTGGAGAGAGAGAGAGATAGAGTGGAGAGAGAGAGACAGAGATAGAGTGGAGAGAGACAGAGATAGAGTGGAGAGAGAGAGACAGAGATAGAGTGGAGAGAGAGAGACAGAGATAGAGTGGAGAGAGACAGAGATAGAGTGGAGAGAGAGAGAGATAGAGTGGAGAGAGACAGAGATAGAGTGGAGAGAGAGAGAGATAGAGTGGAGAGAGAGAGACAGAGATAGAGTGGAGAGAGAGAGAGATAGAGTGGAGAGAGAGAGACAGAGATAGAGTGGAGAGAGACAGAGATAGAGTGGAGAGAGACAGAGATCGAGTGGAGAGAGACAGAGATAGAGTGGAGAGAGACAGAGATAGAGTGGAGAGAGACAGAGATAGAGTGGAGAGAGAGAGATAGAGTGGAGAGAGAGACAGAGATAGAGTGGAGAGAGAGAGAGATAGAGTGAGAGAGAGAGAGAGACAGAGATAGAGTGGAGAGAGACAGAGATAGAGTGGAGAGAGAGAGACAGAGATAGAGTGGAGAGAGACAGAGATAGAGTGGAGAGAGACAGAGATAGAGTGGAGAGAGAGAGAGATAGAGTGGAGAGAGACAGAGATAGAGTGGAGAGAGACAGAGATAGAGTGGAGAGAGAGAGATAGAGTGGAGAGAGAGAGACAGAGATAGAGTGGAGAGAGACAGAGATAGAGTGGAGAGAGACAGAGATAGAGTGGAGAGAGACAGAGATAGAGTGGAGAGAGACAGAGATAGAGTGGAGAGAGAGAGATAGAGTGGAGAGAGAGAGACAGAGATAGAGTGGAGAGAGACAGAGATAGAGTGGAGAGAGACAGAGATAGAGTGGAGAGAGACAGAGATAGAGTGGAGAGAGACAGAGATAGAGTGGAGAGAGAGAGATAGAGTGGAGAGAGAGAGACAGAGATAGAGTGGAGAGAGAGAGAGATAGAGTGAGAGAGAGAGACAGAGATAGAGTGGAGAGAGACAGAGATAGAGTGGAGAGAGAGAGACAGAGATAGAGTGGAGAGAGACAGAGATAGAGTGGAGAGAGACAGAGATAGAGTGGAGAGAGAGAGAGAGAGAGTGGAGAGAGAGAGACAGAGATAGAGTGGAGAGAGAGAGAGATAGAGTGGAGAGAGAGAGACAGAGATAGAGTGGAGAGAGACAGAGATAGAGTGGAGAGAGACAGAGATCGAGTGGAGAGAGACAGAGATAGAGTGGAGAGAGACAGAGATAGAGTGGAGAGAGACAGAGATAGAGTGGAGAGAGAGAGATAGAGTGGAGAGAGAGACAGAGATAGAGTGGAGAGAGAGAGAGATAGAGTGGAGAGAGAGAGAGAGACAGAGATAGAGTGGAGAGAGACAGAGATAGAGTGGAGAGAGAGAGACAGAGATAGAGTGGAGAGAGACAGAGATAGAGTGGAGAGAGACAGAGATAGAGTGGAGAGAGAGAGAGATAGAGTGGAGAGAGACAGAGATAGAGTGGAGAGAGACAGAGATAGAGTGGAGAGAGAGAGATAGAGTGAGAGAGAGAGACAGAGATAGAGTGGAGAGAGAGAGAGATAGAGTGGAGAGAGAGAGACAGAGATAGAGTGGAGAGAGAGAGAGATAGAGAGACAGAGATAGAGCGGAGAGAGACAGAGATAGAGTGGAGAGAGAGAGAGACAGAGATAGAGCGGAGAGAGAGAGACAGAGATAGAGTGGAGAGAGACAGAGATAGAGTGGAGAGAGAGAGACAGAGATAGAGTGGAGAGAGAGAGACAGAGATAGAGTGGAGAGAGAGACAGAGATAGAGTGGAGAGAGAGACAGAGATAGAGTGGAGAGAGACAGAGATAGAGTGGAGAGAGACAGAGATAGAGTGGAGAGAGAGAGAGATAGAGTGGAGAGAGACAGACAGAGATAGAGTGGAGAGAGACAGAGATAGAGTGGAGAGAGACAGAGATAGAGTGGAGAGAGACAGAGATAGAGTGGAGAGAGACAGAGATAGAGTGGAGAGAGACAGAGATAGAGTGGAGAGAGAGAGATAGAGTGGAGAGAGAGACAGAGATAGAGTGGAGAGAGAGAGAGATAGAGTGGAGAGAGAGAGACAGAGATAGAGTGGAGAGAGACAGAGATAGAGTGGAGAGAGAGAGACAGAGATAGAGTGGAGAGAGACAGAGATAGAGTGGAGAGAGACAGAGATAGAGTGGAGAGAGAGAGAGATAGAGTGGAGAGAGACAGAGATAGAGTGGAGAGAGACAGAGATAGAGTGGAGAGAGAGAGAGATAGAGTGGAGAGAGAGAGACAGAGATAGAGTGGAGAGAGACAGAGATAGAGTGGAGAGAGAGACAGAGATAGAGTGGAGAGAGACAGAGATAGAGTGGAGAGAGACAGAGATAGAGTGGAGAGAGAGAGACAGAGATAGAGTGGAGAGAGACAGAGATAGAGTGGAGAGAGACAGAGATAGAGTGGAGAGAGACAGAGATAGAGTAGAGAGAGACAGAGATAGAGTGGAGAGAGAGAGACAGAGATAGAGTGGAGAGAGACAGAGATAGAGTGGAGAGAGACAGAGATAGAGTGGAGAGAGAGAGATAGAGTGGAGAGAGAGAGAGACAGAGATAGAGTGGAGAGAGAGAGAGATAGAGTGGAGAGAGAGAGACAGAGATAGAGTGGAGAGAGAGAGAGATAGAGTGGAGAGAGAGAGACAGAGATAGAGTGGAGAGAGACAGAGATAGAGTGGAGAGAGACAGAGATCGAGTGGAGAGAGACAGAGATAGAGTGGAGAGAGACAGAGATAGAGTGGAGAGAGACAGAGATAGAGTGGAGAGAGAGAGATAGAGTGGAGAGAGAGAGACAGAGATAGAGTGGAGAGAGAGAGAGATAGAGTGGAGAGAGAGAGACAGAGATAGAGTGGAGAGAGACAGAGATAGAGTGGAGAGAGAGAGACAGAGATAGAGTGGAGAGAGACAGAGATAGAGTGGAGAGAGACAGAGATAGAGTGGAGAGAGAGAGAGATAGAGTGGAGAGAGACAGAGATAGAGTGGAGAGAGAGAGAGATAGAGTGGAGAGAGAGAGACAGAGATAGAGTGGAGAGAGAGAGAGATAGAGTGGAGAGAGAGAGACAGAGATAGAGTGGAGAGAGACAGAGATAGAGTGGAGAGAGACAGAGATCGAGTGGAGAGAGACAGAGATAGAGTGGAGAGAGACAGAGATAGAGTGGAGAGAGACAGAGATAGAGTGGAGAGAGAGAGATAGAGTGGAGAGAGAGAGACAGAGATAGAGTGGAGAGAGAGAGAGATAGAGTGGAGAGAGAGAGAGAGACAGAGATAGAGTGGAGAGAGACAGAGATAGAGTGGAGAGAGAGAGACAGAGATAGAGTGGAGAGAGACAGAGATAGAGTGGAGAGAGACAGAGATAGAGTGGAGAGAGACAGAGATAGAGTGGAGAGAGACAGAGATAGAGTGGAGAGAGAGAGATAGAGTGGAGAGAGAGAGACAGAGATAGAGTGGAGAGAGAGAGAGATAGAGTGGAGAGAGAGAGACAGAGATAGAGTGGAGAGAGAGAGAGATAGAGAGACAGAGATAGAGCGGAGAGAGACAGAGATAGAGTGGAGAGAGAGAGACAGAGATAGAGTGGAGAGAGAGACAGAGATAGAGTGGAGAGAGAGACAGAGATAGAGTGGAGAGAGACAGAGATAGAGTGGAGAGAGACAGAGATAGAGTGGAGAGAGACAGAGATAGAGTGGAGAGAGAGAGACAGAGATAGAGTGGAGAGAGACAGAGATAGAGTGGAGAGAGACAGAGATAGAGTGGAGAGAGAGAGACAGAGATAGAGTGGAGAGAGAGAGAGATAGAGTGGAGAGAGACAGAGATAGAGTGGAGAGAGACAGAGATAGAGTGGAGAGAGACAGAGATAGAGTGGAGAGAGACAGAGATAGAGTGGAGAGAGACAGAGATAGAGTGGAGAGAGAGAGATAGAGTGGAGAGAGAGAGACAGAGATAGAGTGGAGAGAGAGAGAGATAGAGTGGAGAGAGAGAGAGATAGAGTGGAGAGAGAGAGACAGAGATAGAGTGGAGAGAGACAGAGATAGAGTGGAGAGAGACAGAGATAGAGTGGAGAGAGAGAGAGATAGAGTGGAGAGAGAGAGAGATAGAGTGGAGAGAGAGAGAGATAGAGTGGAGAGAGAGACAGAGATAGAGTGGAGAGAGAGAGACAGAGATAGAGTGGAGAGAGACAGAGATAGAGTGGAGAGAGAGACAGAGATAGAGTGGAGAGAGAGACAGAGATAGAGTGGAGAGAGAGAGACAGAGATAGAGTGGAGAGAGACAGAGATAGAGTGGAGAGAGAGAGAGATAGAGTGGAGAGAGACAGAGATAGAGTGGAGAGAGACAGAGATAGAGTGGAGAGAGAGAGATAGAGTGGAGAGAGAGAGAGACAGAGATAGAGTGGAGAGAGAGAGAGATAGAGTGGAGAGAGAGAGACAGAGATAGAGTGGAGAGAGAGAGAGATAGAGTGGAGAGAGACAGACAGAGATAGAGTGGAGAGAGACAGAGATAGAGTGGAGAGAGACAGAGATAGAGTGGAGAGAGACAGAGATAGAGTGGAGAGAGACAGAGATAGAGTGGAGAGAGAGAGATAGAGTGGAGAGAGAGAGACAGAGATAGAGTGGAGAGAGAGAGAGATAGAGTGGAGAGAGAGAGACAGAGATAGAGTGGAGAGAGACAGAGATAGAGTGGAGAGAGAGAGACAGAGATAGAGTGGAGAGAGACAGAGATAGAGTGGAGAGAGACAGAGATAGAGTGGAGAGAGAGAGAGATAGAGTGGAGAGAGACAGAGATAGAGTGGAGAGAGACAGAGATAGAGTGGAGAGAGAGAGAGATAGAGTGGAGAGAGAGAGACAGAGATAGAGTGGAGAGAGACAGAGATAGAGTGGAGAGAGAGACAGAGATAGAGTGGAGAGAGACAGAGATAGAGTGGAGAGAGACAGAGATAGAGTGGAGAGAGAGAGACAGAGATAGAGTGGAGAGAGACAGAGATAGAGTGGGAGAGAGACAGAGATAGAGTGGAGAGAGACAGAGATAGAGTAGAGAGAGACAGAGATAGAGTGGAGAGAGACAGAGATAGAGTGGAGAGAGAGAGAGAGAGATAGAGTGGAGAGAGACAGAGATAGAGTGGAGAGAGACAGAGATAGAGTGGAGAGAGAGAGATAGAGTGGAGAGAGAGAGAGACAGAGATAGAGTGGAGAGAGAGAGAGATAGAGTGGAGAGAGAGAGACAGAGATAGAGTGGAGAGAGAGAGAGATAGAGTGGAGAGAGAGAGACAGAGATAGAGTGGAGAGAGACAGAGATAGAGTGGAGAGAGACAGAGATCGAGTGGAGAGAGACAGAGATAGAGTGGAGAGAGACAGAGATAGAGTGGAGAGAGACAGAGATAGAGTGGAGAGAGAGAGATAGAGTGGAGAGAGAGAGACAGAGATAGAGTGGAGAGAGAGAGAGATAGAGTGGAGAGAGAGAGACAGAGATAGAGTGGAGAGAGACAGAGATAGAGTGGAGAGAGAGAGACAGAGATAGAGTGGAGAGAGACAGAGATAGAGTGGAGAGAGACAGAGATAGAGTGGAGAGAGAGAGAGATAGAGTGGAGAGAGACAGAGATAGAGTGGAGAGAGAGAGAGATAGAGTGGAGAGAGAGAGACAGAGATAGAGTGGAGAGAGAGAGAGATAGAGTGGAGAGAGAGAGACAGAGATAGAGTGGAGAGAGACAGAGATAGAGTGGAGAGAGACAGAGATCGAGTGGAGAGAGACAGAGATAGAGTGGAGAGAGACAGAGATAGAGTGGAGAGAGACAGAGATAGAGTGGAGAGAGAGAGATAGAGTGGAGAGAGAGAGACAGAGATAGAGTGGAGAGAGAGAGAGATAGAGTGGAGAGAGAGAGAGAGACAGAGATAGAGTGGAGAGAGACAGAGATAGAGTGGAGAGAGAGAGACAGAGATAGAGTGGAGAGAGACAGAGATAGAGTGGAGAGAGACAGAGATAGAGTGGAGAGAGAGAGAGATAGAGTGGAGAGAGACAGAGATAGAGTGGAGAGAGACAGAGATAGAGTGGAGAGAGAGAGATAGAGTGGAGAGAGAGAGACAGAGATAGAGTGGAGAGAGACAGAGATCGAGTGGAGAGAGACAGAGATAGAGTGGAGAGAGACAGAGATAGAGTGGAGAGAGACAGAGATAGAGTGGAGAGAGAGAGATAGAGTGGAGAGAGAGAGACAGAGATAGAGTGGAGAGAGACAGAGATAGAGTGGAGAGAGACAGAGATAGAGTGGAGAGAGACAGAGATAGAGTGGAGAGAGACAGAGATAGAGTGGAGAGAGAGAGATAGAGTGGAGAGAGAGAGACAGAGATAGAGTGGAGAGAGACAGAGATAGAGTGGAGAGAGAGAGAGATAGAGTGGAGAGAGACAGAGATAGAGTGGAGAGAGACAGAGATAGAGTGGAGAGAGAGAGAGATAGAGTGGAGAGAGAGAGACAGAGATAGAGTGGAGAGAGACAGAGATAGAGTGGAGAGAGAGACAGAGATAGAGTGGAGAGAGACAGAGATAGAGTGGAGAGAGACAGAGATAGAGTGGAGAGAGAGAGACAGAGATAGAGTGGAGAGAGACAGAGATAGAGTGGGAGAGAGACAGAGATAGAGTGGAGAGAGACAGAGATAGAGTAGAGAGAGACAGAGATAGAGTGGAGAGAGACAGAGATAGAGTGGAGAGAGAGAGAGAGAGATAGAGTGGAGAGAGACAGAGATAGAGTGGAGAGAGACAGAGATAGAGTGGAGAGAGAGAGATAGAGTGGAGAGAGAGAGAGACAGAGATAGAGTGGAGAGAGAGAGAGATAGAGTGGAGAGAGAGAGACAGAGATAGAGTGGAGAGAGAGAGAGATAGAGTGGAGAGAGAGAGACAGAGATAGAGTGGAGAGAGACAGAGATAGAGTGGAGAGAGACAGAGATCGAGTGGAGAGAGACAGAGATAGAGTGGAGAGAGACAGAGATAGAGTGGAGAGAGACAGAGATAGAGTGGAGAGAGAGAGATAGAGTGGAGAGAGAGAGACAGAGATAGAGTGGAGAGAGAGAGAGATAGAGTGGAGAGAGAGAGACAGAGATAGAGTGGAGAGAGACAGAGATAGAGTGGAGAGAGAGAGACAGAGATAGAGTGGAGAGAGACAGAGATAGAGTGGAGAGAGACAGAGATAGAGTGGAGAGAGAGAGAGATAGAGTGGAGAGAGACAGAGATAGAGTGGAGAGAGAGAGAGATAGAGTGGAGAGAGAGAGACAGAGATAGAGTGGAGAGAGAGAGAGATAGAGTGGAGAGAGAGAGACAGAGATAGAGTGGAGAGAGACAGAGATAGAGTGGAGAGAGACAGAGATCGAGTGGAGAGAGACAGAGATAGAGTGGAGAGAGACAGAGATAGAGTGGAGAGAGACAGAGATAGAGTGGAGAGAGAGAGATAGAGTGGAGAGAGAGAGACAGAGATAGAGTGGAGAGAGAGAGAGATAGAGTGGAGAGAGAGAGAGAGACAGAGATAGAGTGGAGAGAGACAGAGATAGAGTGGAGAGAGAGAGACAGAGATAGAGTGGAGAGAGACAGAGATAGAGTGGAGAGAGACAGAGATAGAGTGGAGAGAGAGAGAGATAGAGTGGAGAGAGACAGAGATAGAGTGGAGAGAGACAGAGATAGAGTGGAGAGAGAGAGATAGAGTGGAGAGAGAGAGACAGAGATAGAGTGGAGAGAGACAGAGATCGAGTGGAGAGAGACAGAGATAGAGTGGAGAGAGACAGAGATAGAGTGGAGAGAGACAGAGATAGAGTGGAGAGAGAGAGATAGAGTGGAGAGAGAGAGACAGAGATAGAGTGGAGAGAGACAGAGATAGAGTGGAGAGAGACAGAGATAGAGTGGAGAGAGACAGAGATAGAGTGGAGAGAGACAGAGATAGAGTGGAGAGAGAGAGATAGAGTGGAGAGAGAGAGACAGAGATAGAGTGGAGAGAGAGAGAGATAGAGTGGAGAGAGAGAGACAGAGATAGAGTGGAGAGAGACAGAGATAGAGTGGAGAGAGAGAGACAGAGATAGAGTGGAGAGAGACAGAGATAGAGTGGAGAGAGACAGAGATAGAGTGGAGAGAGAGAGAGATAGAGTGGAGAGAGAGAGACAGAGATAGAGTGGAGAGAGAGAGAGATAGAGTGGAGAGAGAGAGACAGAGATAGAGTGGAGAGAGACAGAGATAGAGTGGAGAGAGACAGAGATCGAGTGGAGAGAGACAGAGATAGAGTGGAGAGAGACAGAGATAGAGTGGAGAGAGACAGAGATAGAGTGGAGAGAGAGAGATAGAGTGGAGAGAGAGAGACAGAGATAGAGTGGAGAGAGAGAGAGATAGAGTGGGAGAGAGAGAGAGACAGAGATAGAGTGGAGAGAGACAGAGATAGAGTGGAGAGAGAGAGACAGAGATAGAGTGGAGAGAGACAGAGATAGAGTGGAGAGAGACAGAGATAGAGTGGAGAGAGAGAGAGATAGAGTGGAGAGAGACAGAGATAGAGTGGAGAGAGACAGAGATAGAGTGGAGAGAGAGAGATAGAGTGGAGAGAGAGAGACAGAGATAGAGTGGAGAGAGAGAGAGATAGAGTGGAGAGAGAGAGACAGAGATAGAGTGGAGAGAGAGAGAGATAGAGAGACAGAGATAGAGCGGAGAGAGACAGAGATAGAGTGGAGAGAGAGAGACAGACAGAGATAGAGCGGAGAGAGAGAGACAGAGATAGAGTGGAGAGAGACAGAGATAGAGTGGAGAGAGAGAGACAGAGATAGAGTGGAGAGAGAGAGACAGAGATAGAGTGGAGAGAGAGACAGAGATAGAGTGAGAGAGAGACAGAGATAGAGTGGAGAGAGACAGAGATAGAGTGGAGAGAGACAGAGATAGAGTGGAGAGAGAGAGAGATAGAGTGGAGAGAGAGAGACAGAGATAGAGTGGAGAGAGACAGAGATAGAGTGGAGAGAGACAGAGATAGAGTGGAGAGAGACAGAGATAGAGTGGAGAGAGACAGAGATAGAGTGGAGAGAGACAGAGATAGAGTGGAGAGAGAGAGATAGAGTGGAGAGAGAGAGACAGAGATAGAGTGGAGAGAGAGAGAGATAGAGTGGAGAGAGAGAGACAGAGATAGAGTGGAGAGAGACAGAGATAGAGTGGAGAGAGAGAGACAGAGATAGAGTGGAGAGAGACAGAGATAGAGTGGAGAGAGACAGAGATAGAGTGGAGAGAGAGAGAGATAGAGTGGAGAGAGACAGAGATAGAGTGGAGAGAGACAGAGATAGAGTGGAGAGAGAGAGAGATAGAGTGGAGAGAGAGAGACAGAGATAGAGTGGAGAGAGACAGAGATAGAGTGGAGAGAGAGACAGAGATAGAGTGGAGAGAGACAGAGATAGAGTGGAGAGAGACAGAGATAGAGTGGAGAGAGAGAGACAGAGATAGAGTGGAGAGAGACAGAGATAGAGTGGAGAGAGACAGAGATAGAGTGGAGAGAGACAGAGATAGAGTAGAGAGAGACAGAGATAGAGTGGAGAGAGAGAGACAGAGATAGAGTGGAGAGAGACAGAGATAGAGTGGAGAGAGACAGAGATAGAGTGGAGAGAGAGAGATAGAGTGGAGAGAGAGAGAGACAGAGATAGAGTGGAGAGAGAGAGAGATAGAGTGGAGAGAGAGAGACAGAGATAGAGTGGAGAGAGAGAGAGATAGAGTGGAGAGAGAGAGACAGAGATAGAGTGGAGAGAGACAGAGATAGAGTGGAGAGAGACAGAGATAGAGTGGAGAGAGACAGAGATAGAGTGGAGAGAGACAGAGATAGAGTGGAGAGAGACAGAGATAGAGTGGAGAGAGAGAGATAGAGTGGAGAGAGAGAGACAGAGATAGAGTGGAGAGAGAGAGAGATAGAGTGGAGAGAGAGAGACAGAGATAGAGTGGAGAGAGACAGAGATAGAGTGGAGAGAGAGAGACAGAGATAGAGTGGAGAGAGACAGAGATAGAGTGGAGAGAGACAGAGATAGAGTGGAGAGAGAGAGAGATAGAGTGGAGAGAGACAGAGATAGAGTGGAGAGAGAGAGAGATAGAGTGGAGAGAGAGAGACAGAGATAGAGTGGAGAGAGAGAGAGATAGAGTGGAGAGAGAGAGACAGAGATAGAGTGGAGAGAGACAGAGATAGAGTGGAGAGAGACAGAGATCGAGTGGAGAGAGACAGAGATAGAGTGGAGAGAGACAGAGATAGAGTGGAGAGAGACAGAGATAGAGTGGAGAGAGAGAGATAGAGTGGAGAGAGAGAGACAGAGATAGAGTGGAGAGAGAGAGAGATAGAGTGGAGAGAGAGAGAGACAGAGATAGAGTGGAGAGAGACAGAGATAGAGTGGAGAGAGAGAGACAGAGATAGAGTGGAGAGAGACAGAGATAGAGTGGAGAGAGACAGAGATAGAGTGGAGAGAGACAGAGATAGAGTGGAGAGAGACAGAGATAGAGTGGAGAGAGAGAGATAGAGTGGAGAGAGAGAGACAGAGATAGAGTGGAGAGAGAGAGAGATAGAGTGGAGAGAGAGAGACAGAGATAGAGTGGAGAGAGAGAGAGATAGAGAGACAGAGATAGAGCGGAGAGAGACAGAGATAGAGTGGAGAGAGAGAGACAGAGATAGAGTGGAGAGAGAGACAGAGATAGAGTGGAGAGAGAGACAGAGATAGAGTGGAGAGAGACAGAGATAGAGTGGAGAGAGACAGAGATAGAGTGGAGAGAGACAGAGATAGAGTGGAGAGAGAGAGACAGAGATAGAGTGGAGAGAGACAGAGATAGAGTGGAGAGAGACAGAGATAGAGTGGAGAGAGAGAGACAGAGATAGAGTGGAGAGAGAGAGAGATAGAGTGGAGAGAGACAGAGATAGAGTGGAGAGAGACAGAGATAGAGTGGAGAGAGAGAGACAGAGATAGAGTGGAGAGAGAGAGACAGATATAGAGTGGAGAGAGAGAGACAGAGATAGAGCGGAGAGAGACAGAGATAGAGTGGAGAGAGAGAGACAGAGATAGAGTGGAGAGAGAGAGACAGAGATAGAGTGGAGAGAGACAGAGATAGAGTGGAGAGAGAGACAGAGATAGAGTGGAGAGAGAGACAGAGATAGAGTGGAGAGAGACAGAGATAGAGTGGAGAGAGACAGAGATAGAGTGGAGAGAGACAGAGATAGAGTGGAGAGAGAGAGACAGAGATAGAGTGGAGAGAGAGAGAGAGATAGAGTGGAGAGAGACAGAGATAGAGTGGAGAGAGACAGAGATAGAGTGGAGAGAGAGAGACAGAGATAGAGTGGAGAGAGAGAGAGAGAGATAGAGTGGAGAGAGAGAGACAGAGATAGAGTGGAGAGAGACAGAGATAGAGTGAGAGAGAGAGACAGAGATAGAGTGGAGAGAGAGAGACAGAGATAGAGTGGAGAGAGAGAGACAGAGATAGAGTGGAGAGAGAGAGACAGAGATAGAGTGGAGAGAGACAGAGATAGAGTGGAGAGAGACAGAGATAGAGTGGAGAGAGAGAGACAGAGATAGAGTGGAGAGAGACAGAGATAGAGTGGAGAGAGACAGAGATAGAGTGGAGAGAGAGAGAGATAGAGTGGAGAGAGACAGAGATAGAGTGGAGAGAGACAGAGATAGAGTGGAGAGAGAGAGAGATAGAGTGGAGAGAGAGAGACAGAGATAGAGTGGAGAGAGACAGAGATAGAGTGGAGAGAGAGAGAGATAGAGAGACAGAGATAGAGCGGAGAGAGACAGAGATAGAGTGGAGAGAGAGAGAGATAGAGTGGAGAGAGAGAGAGAGAGATAGAGTGGAGAGAGACAGAGATAGAGTGGAGAGAGAGAGAGAGAGTGGAGAGAGAGAGACAGAGATAGAGTGGAGAGAGAGAGAGAGATAGAGTGGAGAGAGAGACAGAGATAGAGTGGAGAGAGAGAGAGATAGAGTGGAGAGAGAGAGACAGAGATAGAGTGGAGAGAGACAGAGACAGAGTGGAGAGAGAGAGATAGAGTGGAGAGAGAGACAGAGATAGAGTGGAGAGAGAGAGAGATAGAGTGGAGAGAGAGAGAGATAGAGTGGAGAGAGAGAGACAGAGATAGAGTGGAGAGAGAGAGAGAGAGAGTGGAGAGAGAGAGACAGAGATAGAGTGGAGAGAGACAGAGATAGAGTGGAGAGAGAGAGATAGAGTGGAGAGAGAGAGACAGAGATAGAGCGGAGAGAGACAGAGATAGAGTGGAGAGAGAGAGACAGACAGAGATAGAGCGGAGAGAGAGAGACAGAGATAGAGTGGAGAGAGACAGAGATAGAGTGGAGAGAGACAGAGATAGTGGAGAGAGAGAGAGATAGAGTGGAGAGAGAGAGATAGAGTGGAGAGAGAGAGACAGAGATAGAGTGGAGAGAGAGAGAGATAGAGTGGAGAGAGAGAGACAGAGATAGAGTGGAGAGAGACAGAGATAGAGTGGAGAGAGACAGAGATAGAGTGGAGAGAGAGAGAGATAGAGTGGAGAGAGAGAGAGATAGAGTGGAGAGAGAGAGAGATAGAGTGGAGAGAGAGACAGAGATAGAGTGGAGAGAGAGAGACAGAGATAGAGTGGAGAGAGACAGAGATAGAGTGGAGAGAGAGACAGAGATAGAGTGGAGAGAGACAGAGATAGAGTGGAGAGAGACAGAGATAGAGTGGAGAGAGAGAGAGATAGAGTGGAGAGAGACAGAGATAGAGTGGAGAGAGACAGAGATAGAGTGGAGAGAGACAGAGATAGAGTGGAGAGAGAGACAGAGATAGAGTGGAGAGAGAGAGAGAGATAGAGTGGAGAGAGACAGAGATAGAGTGGAGAGAGACAGAGATAGAGTGGAGAGAGAGAGACAGAGATAGAGTGGAGAGAGAGAGAGACAGAGATAGAGTGGAGAGAGACAGAGATAGAGTGGAGAGAGAGACAGAGATAGAGTGGAGAGAGACAGAGATAGAGTGGAGAGAGAGAGACAGAGATAGAGTGGAGAGAGAGAGACAGAGATAGAGTGGAGAGAGACAGAGATAGAGTGGAGAGAGACAGAGATAGAGTGGAGAGAGACAGAGATAGAGTGAGAGAGAGAGACAGAGATAGAGTGGAGAGAGACAGAGATAGAGTGGAGAGAGAGAGAGATAGAGTGGAGAGAGACAGAGATAGAGTGGAGAGAGAGAGATAGAGTGGAGAGAGAGAGAGACAGAGATAGAGTGGAGAGAGAGAGAGAGATAGAGTGGAGAGAGAGAGACAGAGATAGAGTGGAGAGAGAGAGAGATAGAGTGGAGAGAGACAGACAGAGATAGAGTGGAGAGAGACAGAGATAGAGTGGAGAGAGACAGAGATAGAGTGGAGAGAGACAGAGATAGAGTGGAGAGAGACAGAGATAGAGTGGAGAGAGACAGAGATAGAGTGGAGAGAGAGAGACAGAGATAGAGTGGAGAGAGAGAGAGATAGAGTGGAGAGAGAGAGACAGAGATAGAGTGGAGAGAGACAGAGATAGAGTGAGAGAGAGAGAGAGAGATAGAGTGGAGAGAGACAGAGATAGAGTGGAGAGAGACAGAGATAGAGTGGAGAGAGAGAGATAGAGTGGAGAGAGAGAGAGACAGAGATAGAGTGGAGAGAGAGAGAGATAGAGTGAGAGAGAGAGACAGAGATAGAGTGGAGAGAGAGAGAGATAGAGTGGAGAGAGAGAGACAGAGATAGAGTGGAGAGAGACAGAGATAGAGTGGAGAGAGACAGAGATCGAGTGGAGAGAGACAGAGATAGAGTGGAGAGAGACAGAGATAGAGTGGAGAGAGACAGAGATAGAGTGGAGAGAGAGAGATAGAGTGGAGAGAGAGAGACAGAGATAGAGTGGAGAGAGAGAGAGATAGAGTGGAGAGAGAGAGACAGAGATAGAGTGGAGAGAGACAGAGATAGAGTGGAGAGAGAGAGACAGAGATAGAGTGGAGAGAGACAGAGATAGAGTGGAGAGAGACAGAGATAGAGTGGAGAGAGAGAGAGATAGAGTGGAGAGAGACAGAGATAGAGTGGAGAGAGAGAGAGATAGAGTGGAGAGAGAGAGACAGAGATAGAGTGGAGAGAGAGAGAGATAGAGTGGAGAGAGAGAGACAGAGATAGAGTGGAGAGAGACAGAGATAGAGTGGAGAGAGACAGAGATCGAGTGGAGAGAGACAGAGATAGAGTGGAGAGAGACAGAGATAGAGTGGAGAGAGACAGAGATAGAGTGGAGAGAGAGAGATAGAGTGGAGAGAGAGAGACAGAGATAGAGTGGAGAGAGAGAGAGATAGAGTGGAGAGAGAGAGAGACAGAGATAGAGTGGAGAGAGACAGAGATAGAGTGGAGAGAGAGAGACAGAGATAGAGTGGAGAGAGACAGAGATAGAGTGGAGAGAGACAGAGATAGAGTGGAGAGAGAGAGAGATAGAGTGGAGAGAGACAGAGATAGAGTGGAGAGAGACAGAGATAGAGTGGAGAGAGAGAGATAGAGTGGAGAGAGAGAGACAGAGATAGAGTGGAGAGAGACAGAGATAGAGTGGAGAGAGACAGAGATAGAGTGGAGAGAGACAGAGATAGAGTGGAGAGAGACAGAGATAGAGTGGAGAGAGAGAGATAGAGTGGAGAGAGAGAGACAGAGATAGAGTGGAGAGAGACAGAGATAGAGTGGAGAGAGACAGAGATAGAGTGGAGAGAGACAGAGATAGAGTGGAGAGAGACAGAGATAGAGTGGAGAGAGAGAGATAGAGTGGAGAGAGAGAGACAGAGATAGAGTGGAGAGAGAGAGAGATAGAGTGGAGAGAGAGAGACAGAGATAGAGTGGAGAGAGACAGAGATAGAGTGGAGAGAGAGAGACAGAGATAGAGTGGAGAGAGACAGAGATAGAGTGGAGAGAGACAGAGATAGAGTGGAGAGAGAGAGAGATAGAGTGGAGAGAGAGAGACAGAGATAGAGTGGAGAGAGAGAGAGATAGAGTGGAGAGAGAGAGACAGAGATAGAGTGGAGAGAGACAGAGATAGAGTGGAGAGAGACAGAGATAGAGTGGAGAGAGACAGAGATAGAGTGGAGAGAGACAGAGATAGAGTGGAGAGAGACAGAGATAGAGTGGAGAGAGAGAGATAGAGTGGAGAGAGAGAGACAGAGATAGAGTGGAGAGAGAGAGAGATAGAGTGGAGAGAGAGAGAGAGACAGAGATAGAGTGGAGAGAGACAGAGATAGAGTGGAGAGAGAGAGACAGAGATAGAGTGGAGAGAGACAGAGATAGAGTGGAGAGAGACAGAGATAGAGTGGAGAGAGAGAGAGATAGAGTGGAGAGAGACAGAGATAGAGTGGAGAGAGACAGAGATAGAGTGGAGAGAGAGAGATAGAGTGGAGAGAGAGAGACAGAGATAGAGTGGAGAGAGAGAGAGATAGAGTGGAGAGAGAGAGACAGAGATAGAGTGGAGAGAGAGAGAGATAGAGAGACAGAGATAGAGCGGAGAGAGACAGAGATAGAGTGGAGAGAGAGAGACAGACAGAGATAGAGCGGAGAGAGAGAGACAGAGATAGAGTGGAGAGAGACAGAGATAGAGTGGAGAGAGAGAGACAGAGATAGAGTGGAGAGAGAGAGACAGAGATAGAGTGGAGAGAGAGACAGAGATAGAGTGGAGAGAGAGACAGAGATAGAGTGGAGAGAGACAGAGATAGAGTGGAGAGAGACAGAGATAGAGTGGAGAGAGAGAGAGATAGAGTGGAGAGAGACAGACAGAGATAGAGTGGAGAGAGACAGAGATAGAGTGGAGAGAGACAGAGATCGAGTGGAGAGAGACAGAGATAGAGTGGAGAGAGACAGAGATAGAGTGGAGAGAGAGAGAGATAGAGTGGAGAGAGAGAGACAGAGATAGAGTGGAGAGAGACAGAGATAGAGTGGAGAGAGAGACAGAGATAGAGTGGAGAGAGAGAGACAGATAGAGTGGAGAGAGACAGAGATAGAGTGGAGAGAGAGAGACAGAGATAGAGTGGAGAGAGACAGAGATAGAGTGGAGAGAGACAGAGATAGAGTGGAGAGAGACAGAGATAGAGTAGAGAGAGACAGAGATAGAGTGGAGAGAGATAGACAGAGATAGAGTGGAGAGAGACAGAGATAGAGTGGAGAGAGACAGAGATAGAGTGGAGAGAGAGAGATAGAGTGGAGAGAGAGAGAGACAGAGATAGAGTGGAGAGAGAGAGAGATAGAGTGGAGAGAGAGAGACAGAGATAGAGTGGAGAGAGAGAGAGATAGAGTGGAGAGAGAGAGAGAGATAGAGTGGAGAGAGACAGAGATAGAGTGGAGAGAGACAGAGATCGAGTGGAGAGAGACAGAGATAGAGTGGAGAGAGACAGAGATAGAGTGGAGAGAGACAGAGATAGAGTGGAGAGAGAGAGATAGAGTGGAGAGAGAGAGACAGAGATAGAGTGGAGAGAGAGAGAGATAGAGTGGAGAGAGAGAGACAGAGATAGAGTGGAGAGAGACAGAGATAGAGTGGAGAGAGAGAGACAGAGATAGAGTGGAGAGAGACAGAGATAGAGTGGAGAGAGACAGAGATAGAGTGGAGAGAGAGAGAGATAGAGTGGAGAGAGACAGAGATAGAGTGGAGAGAGAGAGAGATAGAGTGGAGAGAGAGAGACAGAGATAGAGTGGAGAGAGAGAGAGATAGAGTGGAGAGAGAGAGACAGAGATAGAGTGGAGAGAGACAGAGATAGAGTGGAGAGAGACAGAGATCGAGTGGAGAGAGACAGAGATAGAGTGGAGAGAGACAGAGATAGAGTGGAGAGAGACAGAGATAGAGTGGAGAGAGAGAGATAGAGTGGAGAGAGAGAGACAGAGATAGAGTGGAGAGAGAGAGAGATAGAGTGGAGAGAGAGAGAGAGACAGAGATAGAATGGAGAGAGACAGAGATAGAGTGGAGAGAGAGAGACAGAGATAGAGTGGAGAGAGACAGAGATAGAGTGGAGAGAGACAGAGATAGAGTGAGAGAGAGACAGAGATAGAGTGGAGAGAGACAGAGATAGAGTGGAGAGAGAGAGATAGAGTGAGAGAGAGAGACAGAGATAGAGTGGAGAGAGAGAGAGATAGAGTGGAGAGAGAGAGACAGAGATAGAGTGGAGAGAGAGAGAGATAGAGAGACAGAGATAGAGCGGAGAGAGACAGAGATAGAGTGGAGAGAGAGAGACAGAGATAGAGTGGAGAGAGAGACAGAGATAGAGTGGAGAGAGAGACAGAGATAGAGTGGAGAGAGACAGAGATAGAGTGGAGAGAGACAGAGATAGAGTGGAGAGAGACAGAGATAGAGTGGAGAGAGAGAGACAGAGATAGAGTGGAGAGAGACAGAGATAGAGTGGAGAGAGACAGAGATAGAGTGGAGAGAGAGAGACAGAGATAGAGTGGAGAGAGAGAGAGATAGAGTGGAGAGAGACAGAGATAGAGTGGAGAGAGACAGAGATAGAGTGAGAGAGAGAGACAGAGATAGAGTGGAGAGAGAGAGACAGATTAGAGTGGAGAGAGAGAGACAGAGATAGAGTGGAGAGAGACAGAGATAGAGTGGAGAGAGAGAGACAGAGATAGAGTGGAGAGAGAGAGACAGAGATAGAGTGGAGAGAGACAGAGATAGAGTGGAGAGAGAGACAGAGATAGAGTGGAGAGAGAGAGAGATAGAGTGGAGAGAGACAGAGATAGAGTGGAGAGAGACAGAGATAGAGTGGAGAGAGACAGAGATAGAGTGGAGAGAGAGAGACAGAGATAGAGTGGAGAGAGAGAGAGAGATAGAGTGGAGAGAGACAGAGATAGAGTGGAGAGAGACAGAGATAGAGTGGAGAGAGAGAGACAGAGATAGAGTGGAGAGAGAGAGAGAGAGATAGAGTGGAGAGAGAGAGACAGAGATAGAGTGGAGAGAGACAGAGATAGAGTGGAGAGAGAGAGAGATAGAGTGGAGAGAGACAGAGATAGAGTGGAGAGAGACAGAGATAGAGTGGAGAGAGAGAGATAGAGTGGAGAGAGAGACAGAGATAGAGTGGAGAGAGAGAGAGATAGAGTGGAGAGAGAGAGACAGAGATAGAGTGGAGAGAGACAGAGATAGAGTGGAGAGAGAGAGAGATAGAGAGACAGAGATAGAGCGGAGAGAGACAGAGATAGAGTGGAGAGAGAGAGAGATAGAGTGGAGAGAGAGAGAGAGAGATAGAGTGGAGAGAGACAGAGATAGAGTGGAGAGAGAGAGAGAGAGTGGAGAGAGAGAGACAGAGATAGAGTGGAGAGAGAGAGAGAGATAGAGTGGAGAGAGAGAGACAGAGATAGAGTGGAGAGAGAGAGAGATAGAGTGGAGAGAGAGAGACAGAGATAGAGTGGAGAGAGACAGAGACAGAGTGGAGAGAGAGAGATAGAGTGGAGAGAGAGACAGAGATAGAGTGGAGAGAGAGAGAGATAGAGTGGAGAGAGAGAGAGATAGAGTGGAGAGAGAGAGACAGAGATAGAGTGGAGAGAGAGAGAGAGAGAGTGAGAGAGAGAGACAGAGATAGAGTGGAGAGAGACAGAGATAGAGTGGAGAGAGAGAGATAGAGTGGAGAGAGAGAGACAGAGATAGAGCGGAGAGAGACAGAGATAGAGTGGAGAGAGAGAGACAGACAGAGATAGAGCGGAGAGAGAGAGACAGAGATAGAGTGGAGAGAGACAGAGATAGAGTGGAGAGAGACAGAGATAGTGGAGAGAGAGAGAGATAGAGTGGAGAGAGAGAGATAGAGTGGAGAGAGAGAGACAGAGATAGAGTGGAGAGAGAGAGAGATAGAGTGGAAGAGATAGACAGAGATAAGTGGAGAGAGACAGAGATATAGTGGAGAGAGACAGAGATAGAGTGGGAGAGAGAGAGATAGGAGTGGAGAGAGAGAGATAAGAGTGGAGAGAGAAGAGAGATAGAGTGAGAGAGAGACAGAGATAGTGGAGAGAGAGAGACAGAGATAGAGTGGAGAGAGAGAGATAGAAGTGGAGAGAGAGACAGAGATAAGTGGAGAGCGAGACAGAGATAGAGTGGAGAGAGACAGAGATAGAGTGGAGAGAGACAGAGATAGAGTGGAGAGAGAGAGACAGAGATAGAGTGGAGAGAGAGAGAGAGATAGAGTGAGAGAGACAGAGATAGAGTGGAGAGAGAGAGAGATAGAGTGGAGAGAGAGAGATAGATAGAGTGGAGAGAGACAGAGATAGAGTGGAGAGAGACAGAGATAGAGTGGAGAGAGAGAGCGATAGAGTGGAGAGAGAGAGAGACAGAGATAGAGTGGAGAGAGACAGAGATAGAGTGGAGAGAGAGACAGAGATAGAGTGGAGAGAGACAGAGATAGAGTGGAGAGAGAGAGACGAGAGATAGAGTGGAGAGAGAGAACAGAGATGAGTGGAGAGAGACAGAGATAGAGTGGAGAGACAGAGATAGAGTGGAGAGAGAGACAGAGAGGATAGAGTGTAGAGAGAGAGACAGAGATAGAGTGGAGAGAGACAGAGATAGAGTGAGAGAGAGAGAGATAGAGTGGAGAGAGACAGAGATAGAGTGGAGAGAGAGAGATAGAGTGGAGAGAGAGAGAGACAGAGATAGAGTGGAGAGAGAGAAGAGATAGAGTGGAGAGAGAGAGACAGAGATAGAGTGAGAGAGAGAGAGATAGTGGAGAGAGACAGACAGATATAGTGGAGAGAGACAGAGATAGAGTGGAGAGAGACAGAGAGATAGAGTGGAGAGAGACAGAGATAGAGTGGAAGAGACAGAGATAGAGTGGAGAGAGACAGAGATAGAGTGGAGAGAGAGAGATAGAGTGGAGAGAGAGAGAGATAGAGTGGAGAGAGAGAGACAGAGATAGAGTGGAGAGAGACAGAGATAGAGGGGAGAGAGAGAGACGAGATAGAGTGGAGAGAGACAGAGATAGAGTGGAGAGAGACAGAGATAGAGTGGAAGAGAGAGAGATAGAGTGGAGAGAGACAGAGATAGAGTGGAGAGAGACGAGATAGAGTGGAGAGAGAGAGATAGAGTGGAGAGAGAGAGCAGAGATAGAGTGGAGAGAACAGAGAATAGAGTGAGAAGAGAGACGAGATAGAGTGGAGAGAGACAGAGATAGAGTGGAGAGAGAAGAGAAGAGTAGAGTGAGAGAGACAGAGATAGAGTGGAGAGAGACAGAGATAGAGTGGAGAGAGACAAGATAGAGTGGAGAGAGACAGAGATAGAGTGAGAGAGACAGAGATAGAGTGGAGAGCGAGAGACAGAGATGGAGTGGAGAGAGACAGAGATAGAGTGGAGAGAGACCAGAGATAGAGTGGAGAGAGAGAGAGAGATAGAGTGGAGAGAGACA
>NC_034192.2:57710909-57713057 GCF_002021735.2 Oncorhynchus kisutch | reverse complement strand
GAGGTGGAGAGAGACAGAGATAGAGTGGAGAGAGGAGAGAGATAGAGTGGAGAGAGACAGAGATAGAGTGGAGAGAGAGAGATAGAGTGGAGAGAGAGGAGAGACAGAGATAAGATGATGTGGAGAGAGAGAGGAGAGATAGAGTGGAGGAGAGAGACAGAGATAGAGTGGAGAGAGAGAGAGATAGAGTGGAGAGAGAGAGACAGAGATAGAGTGGAGAGAGACAGAGATAGAGTGGAGAGAGACAGAGATAGAGTGGAGAGAGACAGAGATAGAGTGGAGAGAGACAGAGATAGAGTGGAGAGAGACAGAGATAGAGTGGAGAGAGAGAGATAGAGTGGAGAGAGAGAGAGAGATAGAGTGGAGAGAGAGAGACAGAGATAGAGTGGAGAGAGACAGAGATAGAGTGGAGAGAGAGAGACAGAGATAGAGTGGAGAGAGACAGAGATAGAGTGGAGAGAGACAGAGATAGAGTGGAGAGAGAGAGAGATAGAGTGGAGAGAGACAGAGATAGAGTGGAGAGAGACAGAGATAGAGTGGAGAGAGAGAGATAGAGTGGAGAGAGAGAGACAGAGATAGAGTGGAGAGAGACAGAGATAGAGTGGAGAGAGAGAGAGAGATAGAGTGGAGAGAGACAGAGATAGAGTGGAGAGAGACAGAGATAGAGTGAGAGAGAGAGACAGAGATAGAGTGGAGAGAGACAGAGATAGAGTGGAGAGAGACAGAGATAGAGTGGAGAGAGACAGAGATAGAGTGGAGAGAGACAGAGATAGAGTGGAGAGAGAGACAGAGATAGAGTGGAGAGAGACAGAGATAGAGTGGAGAGAGACAGAGATAGAGTGGAGAGAGAGAGAGAGATAGAGTGGAGAGAGACAGAGATAGAGTGGAGAGAGACAGAGATAGAGTGGAGAGGAGAGAGAGATAGTGGAGAGAGAGAGAGACAGAGATAGAGTGGAGAGAGAGAGAGATAGAGTGGAGAGAGAGAGACAGAGATAGAGTGGAGAGAGAGAAGATAGAGTGGAGAGAGAGAGACAGAGATAGAGTGGAGAGAGACAGAGATAGAGTGGAGAGAGACAGAGATAGAGTGGAGAGAGACAGAGATAGAGTGGAGAGAGACAGAGATAGAGTGGAGAGAGACAGAGATAGAGTGGAGAGAGAGAGATAGAGTGGAGAGAGAGAGACAGAGATAGAGTGGAGAGAGAGAGAGATAGAGTGGAGAGAGAGAGACAGAGATAGAGTGGAGAGAGAGAGACAGAGATAGAGTGGAGAGAGACAGAGATAGAGTGGAGAGAGACAGAGATAGAGTGGAAGGAGAGAGATAGAGTGGAGAGAGACAGAGATAGAGTGGAGAGAGACAGAGATAGAGTGAGAGAGAGAGATAGAGTGGAGAGAGAGAGACAGAGATAGAGTGGAGAGAGAGAGAGAGAGATAGAGTGAGAGAGAGACAGAGATAGAGTGGAGAGAGAGAGAGATAGAGAGACAGAGATAGAGTGGAGAGAGACAGAGATAGAGTGGAGAGAGAGGAAGACAGAGATAGAGCGGAGAGAGAGAGACAGAGATAGAGTGGAGGAGAGACAGAGATAGAGTGGAGAGAGAGAGAGATAGAGTGGAAGAGAGCAGAGATAGATGGAGAGAGAGAGACAGAGATAGAGTGGAGAGAGACGAGATAGAGTGGAGAGAGAGACAGAGATAGAGTGGAGAGAGAGACAGAGATAGAGTGAGAGAGACAGAGATAGAGTGGAGAGAGACAGAGATAGAGTGGAGAGAGAGAGAGATAGAGTGAGAGAGACAGAGATAGAGTGGAGAGAGACAGAGATAGAGTGGAGAGAGAGAGATAGAGTGGAGAGAGAGAGACAGAGATAGAGTGGAGAGAGAGAGAGATAGAGTGGAGAGAGAGAGACAGAGATAGAGTGGAGAGAGACAGAGATAGAGTGGAGAGAGAGAGACAGAGAGAGATAGAGTGGAGAGAGAGAGACAGAGATAGAGTGGAGAGAGACAGAGATAGAGTGGAGAGAGAGAGACAGAGATAGAGTGAGAGAGAGAGACAGAGATAGAGTGGAGAGAGACAGAGATAGAGTGGAGAGAGAGAGAGATAGAGTGGAGAGAGACAGAGATAGAGTGGAGAGAGACAGAGATAGAGTGGAGAGA
>NC_034192.2:57593409-57705909 GCF_002021735.2 Oncorhynchus kisutch | reverse complement strand
GAGAAGAGAGACAGAGATAGAGTGGAGAGAGAGAGACAGAGATAGAGTGAAGAGACAGAATAGAGTGGAGAGAGAGAGACAGAGATAGAGTGGAGAGAGAGACAGAGATAGAGTGGAGAGAGACAGAGAAGAGTGAGAGAGAGAGAATAGAGTGGAGAGAGACAGAGATAGAGTGGAGAGAGCAGAGATAGAGTGGAGAGAGAGAGATATAGTGGAAGAGAGACAGAGATAGAGTGGAGAGAGAGAGAGATAGAGTGAGAGAGAGAGAGAGAGAGATAGGTGGAGAGAGAGAACAGAGATAGAGTGGAGAGAGAGAGACAGAGATAGAGTGGAGAGAGAGAGAGATAGAGTGGAGAGAGAGAGACAGAGATAGAGTGGAGAGAGAGAGACAAGATAGAGTGGAGAGAGAGAGACAGAGATAGAGTGGAGAGAGACAGAGATAGAGTGGAGAGAGAGACAGAGATAGAGTGGAGAGAGACAGAGAAGAGTGGAGAGAGACAGAGATAGAGTGGAGAGAGACAGAGATAGAGTGGAGAGAGAGACAGAGATAGAGTGGAGAGAGACAGAGATAGAGTGGAGAGAGACAGAGATAGAGAGTGAGAGAGATAGACAGAGATAGAGTGAGAGAGAGAGAGATAGAGTGGAGAGAGACAGAGATAGAGTGGAGAGAGACAGAGAGAGTGGAGAGAGAGAGACAGAGATAGAGTGGAGAGAGAGAGACAGAGATAGAGTGAGAGAGAGAGACAGAGATAGAGTGGAGAGAGACAGAGATAGAGTGGAGAGAGAGACAGAGATAGAGTGGAGAGAGACAGAGATAGAGTGGAGAGAGAGAGACAGAGATAGAGTGGAGAGAGACAGAGATAGAGTGGAGAAGACAGAGATAGAGTGGAGAGAGACAGAGATAGAGTGGAGAGAGACAGAGATAGAGTGGAGAGAGAGAGACAGAGATAGAGTGGAGAGAGACAGAGATAGAGTGGAGAGAGACAGAGATAGAGTGGAGAGAGAGAGAGAGAGATAGAGTAGAGAGAGACAGAGATAGAGTGGAGAGAGACAGAGATAGAGTGGAGAGAGAGAGATAGAGGAGAGAGAGAGAGACAGAGATAGAGTGGAGAGAGAGAGAGATAGAGTGGAGAGAGAGAGACAGAGATAGAGTGAGAGAGAGAGAGATAGAGTGGAGAGAGACAGAGAGAGAGTGGAGAGAGAGAGAGAGAGAGAGTGGAGAGAGACAGAGATAGAGTGGAGAGAGAGAGATAGAGTGGAGAGAGAGAGACAGAGATAGAGTGGAGAGAGAGAGAGATAGAGTGGGAGAGAGAGACAGAGATAGAGTGGAGAGAGACAGAGATAGAGTGGAGAGAGACAGAGATAGAGTGGAGAGAGACAGAGATAGAGTGGAGAGAGACAGAGATAGAGTGGAGAGAGAGAGATAGAGTGGAGAGAGAGAGACAGAGATAGAGTGGAGAGAGAGAGAGATAGAGTGGAGAGAGAGAGACAGAGATAGAGTGGAGAGAGACAGAGATAGAGTGGAGAGAGAGAGACAGAGATAGAGTGGAGAGAGACAGAGATAGAGTGGAGAGAGACAGAGATAGAGTGGAGAGAGAGAGATAGAGTGGAGAGAGAGAGACAGAGATAGAGTGGAGAGAGAGAGAGAGATAGAGTGGAGAGAGAGAGACAGAGATAGAGTGGAGAGAGAGAGAGATAGAGAGACAGAGATAGAGTGGAGAGAGACAGATAGAGTGGAGAGAGAGAGAGAGAGATAGAGTGGAGAGAGAGAGACAGAGATAGAGTGGAGAGAGACAGAGATAGAGTGGAGAGAGAGAGACAGAGATAGAGTGGAGAGAGAGAGACAGAGATAGAGTGGAGAGAGAGAGAGACAGAGTAGAGTGGAGAGAGACAGAGATAGAGTGAGAGAGAGACAGAGATAGAGTGGAGAGAGAGAGACAGAGATAGAGTGGAGAGAGACAGAGATAGAGTGGAGAGAGACAGAGATAGAGTGGAGAGAGAGAGAGATAGAGTGGAGAGAGACAGAGATAGAGTGGAGAGAGACAGAGATAGAGTGGAGAGAGAGAGATAGAGTGGAGAGAGAGAGACAGAGATAGAGTGGAGAGAGAGAGAGATAGAGTGGAGAGAGAGACAGAGATAGAGTGGAGAGACAGAGATAGAGTGGAGAGAGAGACAGACAGAGATAGAGTGGAGAGAGAGAGACAGAGATAGAGTGGAGAGAGACAGAGATAGAGTGGAGAGAGAGACAGAGATAGAGTGGAGAGAGAGAGACAGAGATAGAGTGAGAGAGACAGAGATAGAGTGGAGAGAGAGAGAGATAGAGTGGAGAGAGACAGAGATAGAGTGGAGAGAGACAGAGATAGAGTGGAGAGAGAGAGATAGAGAGACAGAGATAGAGTGGAGAGAGACAGAGATAGAGTGAGAGAGAGAGAGAGACAGAGATAGAGTGGAGAGAGAGAGACAGAGATAGAGTGGAGAGAGACAGAGATAGAGTGGAGAGAGAGAGACAGAGATAGAGTGGAGAGAGAGACAGAGATAGAGTGGAGAGAGACAGAGATAGAGTGGAGAGAGACAGAGATAGAGTGGAGAGAGACAGAGATAGAGTGGAGAGAGACAGAGATAGAGTGGAGAGAGAGAGATAGAGTGGAGAGAGAGAGACAGAGATAGAGTGGAGAGAGAGAGAGATAGAGTGGAGAGAGAGAGACAGAGATAGAGTGGAGAGAGAGAGAGATAGAGAGACAGAGATAGAGTGGAGAGAGACAGAGATAGTGAGAGAGAGAGAGAGAGAGAGAGATAGAGCGGAGAGAGAGAGACAGAGATAGAGTGGAGAGAGACAGAGATAGAGTGGAGAGAGAGAGACAGAGATAGAGTGGAGAGAGAGAGACAGAGATAGAGTGGAGAGAGAGAGACAGAGATAGAGTGGAGAGAGAGAGACAGAGATAGAGTGGAGAGAGACAGAGATAGAGTGGAGAGAGAGACAGAGATAGAGTGGAGAGAGACAGAGATAGAGTGGAGAGAGACAGAGATAGAGTGGAGAGAGACAGAGATAGAGTGGAGAGAGAGACAGAGATAGAGTGGAGAGAGACAGAGATAGAGTGGAGAGAGACAGAGATAGAGTGGAGAGAGAGACAGAGATAGAGTGGAGAGAGACAGAGATAGAGTGGAGAGAGACAGAGATAGAGTGGAGAGAGACAGAGATAGAGTAGAGAGAGACAGAGATAGAGTGGAGAGAGAGAGACAGAGATAGAGTGGAGAGAGACAGAGATAGAGTGGAGAGAGACAGAGATAGAGTGGAGAGAGAGAGAGAGAGATAGAGTAGAGAGAGACAGAGATAGAGTGGAGAGAGACAGAGATAGAGTGGAGAGAGAGAGATAGTGGAGAGAGAGAGAGACAGAGATAGAGTGGAGAGAGAGAGAGAGAGAGTGGAGAGAGAGAGACAGAGATAGAGTGGAGAGAGAGAGAGATAGAGTGGAGAGAGAGAGACAGAGATAGAGTGGAGAGAGACAGAGATAGAGTGGAGAGAGACAGAGATAGAGTGGAGAGAGACAGAGATAGAGTGGAGAGAGACAGAGATAGAGTGGAGAGAGAGAGAGATAGAGTGGAGAGAGACAGAGATAGAGTGGAGAGAGACAGAGATAGAGTGGAGAGAGAGAGATAGAGTGGAGAGAGAGAGACAGAGATAGAGTGGAGAGAGAGAGAGAGAGATAGAGTGGAGAGAGAGAGACAGAGATAGAGTGGAGAGAGAGAGAGATAGAGAGACAGAGATAGAGCGGAGAGAGACAGCGATAGAGTGGAGAGAGAGAGACAGACAGAGATAGAGCGGAGAGAGAGAGACAGAGATAGAGTGGAGAGAGACAGAGATAGAGTGGAGAGAGAGAGACAGAGATAGAGTGGAGAGAGAGAGACAGAGATAGAGTGGAGAGAGAGAGACAGAGATAGAGCGGAGAGAGACAGAGATAGAGTGGAGAGAGAGAGACAGAGATAGAGTGGAGAGAGAGAGACAGAGATAGAGTGGAGAGAGACAGAGATAGAGTGGAGAGAGACAGAGATAGAGTGGAGAGAGAGAGAGATAGAGTGGAGAGAGACAGAGATAGAGTGGAGAGAGACAGAGATAGAGTGGAGAGAGAGAGATAGAGTGGAGAGAGAGAGACAGAGATAGAGTGGAGAGAGAGAGAGATAGAGTGGAGAGAGAGAGACAGAGATAGAGTGGAGAGAGACAGAGATAGAGTGGAGAGAGAGAGACAGACAGAGATAGAGCGGAGAGAGAGAGACAGAGATAGAGTGGAGAGAGACAGAGATAGAGTGGAGAGAGAGAGACAGAGATAGAGTGGAGAGAGAGAGAGATAGAGTGGAGAGAGAGAGACAGAGATAGAGTGGAGAGAGACAGAGATAGAGTGGAGAGAGACAGAGATAGAGTGGAGAGAGACAGAGATAGAGTGGAGAGAGACAGAGATAGAGTGGAGAGAGAGAGAGATAGAGTGGAGAGAGACAGAGATAGAGTGGAGAGAGACAGAGATAGAGTGGAGAGAGAGAGATAGAGTGGAGAGAGAGAGACAGAGATAGAGTGGAGAGAGAGAGAGAGAGATAGAGAGAGAGAGACAGAGATAGAGTGGAGAGAGAGAGAGATAGAGAGACAGAGATAGAGCGGAGAGAGACAGCAATAGAGTGGAGAGAGAGACAGACAGAGATAGAGCGGAGAGAGAGAGACAGAGATAGAGTGGAGAGAGACAGAGATAGAGTGGAGAGAGAGAGACAGAGATAGAGTGGAGAGAGAGAGACAGAGATAGAGTGGAGAGAGACAGAGATAGAGCGGAGAGAGACAGAGATAGAGTGGAGAGAGAGAGACAGAGATAGAGTGGAGAGAGAGAGACAGAGATAGAGTGGAGAGAGACAGAGATAGAGTGGAGAGAGACAGAGATAGAGTGGAGAGAGAGAGAGATAGAGTGGAGAGAGACAGAGATAGAGTGGAGAGAGACAGAGATAGAGTGGAGAGAGAGAGATAGAGTGGAGAGAGAGAGACAGAGATAGAGTGGAGAGAGAGAGAGATAGAGTGGAGAGAGAGAGACAGAGATAGAGTGGAGAGAGACAGAGATAGAGTGGAGAGAGAGAGACAGACAGAGATAGAGCGGAGAGAGAGAGACAGAGATAGAGTGGAGAGAGACAGAGATAGAGTGGAGAGAGAGAGACAGAGATAGAGTGGAGAGAGAGAGACAGAGATAGAGTGGAGAGAGACAGAGATAGAGTGGAGAGAGAGAGAGATAGAGTGGAGAGAGACAGAGATAGAGTGGAGAGAGACAGAGATAGAGTGGAGAGAGAGAGATAGAGAGACAGAGATAGAGCGGAGAGAGACAGAGATAGAGTGGAGAGAGAGAGACAGACAGAGATAGAGCGGAGAGAGAGAGACAGAGATAGAGTGGAGAGAGACAGAGATAGAGTGGAGAGAGAGAGACAGAGATAGAGTGGAGAGAGAGAGACAGAGATAGAGTGGAGAGAGACAGAGATAGAGTGGAGAGAGAGAGAGATAGAGTGGAGAGAGACAGAGATAGAGTGGAGAGAGACAGAGATAGAGTGGAGAGAGAGAGATAGAGTGGAGAGAGAGACAGAGATAGAGTGGAGAGAGAGAGAGATAGAGTGGAGAGAGAGAGACAGAGATAGAGTGGAGAGAGAGAGAGATAGAGAGACAGAGATAGAGCGGAGAGAGACAGAGATAGAGTGGAGAGAGAGAGAGAGACAGAGATAGAGCGGAGAGAGAGAGACAGAGATAGAGTGGAGAGAGACAGAGATAGAGTGGAGAGAGAGAGACAGAGATAGAGTGGAGAGAGAGAGACAGAGATAGAGTGGAGAGAGAGAGACAGAGATAGAGTGGAGAGAGAGAGACAGAGATAGAGTGGAGAGAGAGACAGAGATAGAGTGGAGAGAGAGACAGAGATAGAGTGGAGAGAGACAGAGATAGAGTGGAGAGAGACAGAGATAGAGTGGAGAGAGACAGAGATAGAGTGGAGAGAGAGACAGAGATAGAGTGGAGAGAGACAGAGATAGAGTGGAGAGAGACAGAGATAGAGTGGAGAGAGAGAGACAGAGATAGAGTGGAGAGAGAGAGAGATAGAGTGGAGAGAGACAGAGATAGAGTGGAGAGAGACAGAGATAGAGTGGAGAGAGAGAGAGACAGAGATAGAGTCGGAGCGAGAGAGACAGATATAGAGTGGAGAGAGAGAGACAGAGATAGAGCGGAGAGAGACGAGATAGAGTGGAGAGAGAGAGACAGAGATAGAGTGGAGAGAGAGAGACAGAGATAGAGTGGAGAGAGACAGAGATAGAGTGGAGAGGAGAGACAGAGATAGAGTGGAGAGAGAGAGAGAGATAGAGTGGAGATGGAGGAGAGGAAGAGAGACCAGAGATAGAGTGGAGAGAGACAAGAGATAGAGTGGAGAGAGAGAGACAGAGATAGAGTGGAGAGAGAGAGAGAGATAGAGTGGAGAGAGAGACAGAGATAGAGTGGAGAGAGACAGAGATAGAGTGGAGAGAGGGAGACAGAGATAGAGTGGAGAGAGAGAGACAGAGATAGAGTGGAGAGAGAGAGACAGAGATAGAGTGGAGAGAGAGAGACAGAGATAGAGCGGAGAGAGACAGAGATAGAGTGGAGAGAGAGAGACAGAGATAGAGTGGAGAGAGAGAGAGAGAGATAGAGTGGAGAGAGAGAGACGAGATAGAGTGGAGAGAGACAGAGATAGAGTGGAGAGAGGGAGACAGAGATAGAGTGGAGAGAGAGAGACAGAGATAGAGTGGAGAGAGAGAGACAGAGATAGAGTGGAGAGAGAGAGACAGAGATAGAGCGGAGAGAGACGAGATAGAGCGGAGGAGACAGAGATAGAGTGGAGAGAGAGAGACAGAGATAGAGTGGAGAGAGACAGAGATAGAGCGGAGAGAGACAGAGATAGAGTGGAGAGAGAGAGACAGAGATAGAGTGGAGAGAGAGAGACAGAGATAGAGTGGAGAGAGACAGAGATAGAGTGAGAGAGACAGAGATAGAGTGGAGAGAGAGAGAGATAGAGTGGAGAGAGACAGAGATAGAGTGGAGAGAGACAGAGATAGAGTGAGCGAGAGAGATAGAGTGGAGAGAGAGGACAGAGATAGAGTGGAGAGAGACAGAGATAGAGTGGAGAGAGAGAGAGATAGAGAGACAGAGATAGAGCGGAGAGAGACAGAGATAGAGTGGAGAGAGAGAGACAGACAGAGATAGAGCGGACGAGAGAGAGACAGAGATAGAGTGGAGAGGAGACAGAGATAGAGTGGAGAGAGAGAGACAGAGATAGAGTGGAGAGAGAGAGACAGAGATAGAGTGGAGAGAGAGAGACAGAGATAGAGTGGAGAGAGAGAGACAGAGATAGAGTGGAGAGAGACAGAGATAGAGAGATAGAGGAGAAGAGAGACAGAGATAGAGTGGAGAGATGACAGAGCATAGAGTGGAGAGGACAGAGATAGAGTGGAGAGAGACAGAGATAGAGTGGAGAGAGAGAGACAGAGATAGAGTGGAGAGAGACAGAGATAGAGTGGAGAGAGACAGAGATAGAGTGGAGAGAGAGAGACAGCGATGAGTGGAGAGAGAGAGAGAGATAGAGTGGAGAGAGACAGAGATAGAGTGGAGAGAGACAGAGATAGAGTGGAGAGAGAGAGACAGAGATAGAGTGGAGAGAGAGAGACAGATATAGAGTGGAGAGAGAGAGGACAGAAGAGGAGAGCGGAGAGACAGAGATAGAGTGGAGAGAGAGAGACAGAGATAGAGTGGAGAGAGAGAGACAGAGATAGAGTGGAGAGAGACAGAGATAGAGTGGAGAGAGACAGAGATAGAGTGGAGAGAGAGAGACAGAGATAGAGTGGAGAGAGAGAGACAGAGATAGAGTGGAGAGAGACAGAGATAGAGTGGAGAGAGGGAGACAGAGATAGAGTGGAGAGAAAGAGACAGAGATAGAGTGAGAGGAGAGAGACAGAGATAGAGTGGAGAGAGAGAGACAGAGATAGAGCGGAGAGAGACAGAGATAGAGTGGAGAGAGAGAGACAGAGATAGAGTGGAGAGAGAGAGACAGAGATAGAGTGGAGAGAGACAGAGATAGAGTGGAGAGAGACAGAGATAGCGTGGAGAGAGAGACAGAGATAGAGTGGAGAGAGAGACAGAGATAGAGTGGAGAGAGACAGAGATAGAGTGGAGAGAGAGAGACAGAGATAGAGTGGAGAGAGACAGAGATAGAGTGGAGAGAGACAGAGATAGAGTGGAGAGAGAGAGACAGAGATAGAGTGGAGAGAGAGAGAGATAGAGTGGAGAGAGAGAGACAGAGATAGAGTGGAGAGAGAGAGACAGAGATAGAGTGGAGAGAGAGACAGAGATAGAGCGGAGAGAGAGAGAGGAGACAGAGATAGAGCGGAGAGAGAAAGAGGTAGAGCGGAGAGAGAGGAAGATCATGAGCTCATGGGCTCCTGAGTTCTTCTGCAAAAATATAACTATAGTTGGATAAATGTAGATACACTTTTTCACAAGGTTCACAATGACTTATACATGATACTAACCTCTACATCAAAACCTTCAAACCATATCAAAATTGCATAACTAAAACCTTGATTTTGGACAAAATTACCTGAACGACTATTACTTCCAAGGACTATGAAGAAAAACTTCTAACAAACCAAAACCTGCAGAAGAAACACAGAGGAAACCTGGAAATACCATCCAATACAACTGAGTGAGTAATGTTCAGTCTGAAGCTACTTCTGAAGACAAAAAGTAAAACATAATCATATCTTGGTAATTGTGTCATATAAAGCTTATTAAATAAGGCTACTAAGCTACCAAGATGCTAGGACAGAACTGACCTGGCTGCAACTTCAATTAGTACTGAAGTGTAAAGTGAGATGTGTGAAAACTCCTAAACCCAACAATGGCAGGAGAGTTTCACAGCCTCCCCAACCCAAATGCAGAGGCCCTTGAATCCCCCATAGCTTATCCCTGTGCCGAGGTCATTATAATACAGGATATTAAAAAATAGTAAAGGAAAGGAATTAGTAAAAAAAAACTCCTCAAGGACAATTCAGAGACACTATTTGCTGACTGCTACAAAGAGGGGATTGTAAGCAACTTACGTTCCATCCCCTGGCAGACCATCCCCTGGCAGACCATCCCCTGGCAGACCATCCCCTGGCAGACCATCCCCTGGCAGAGCATCCCCTAGCAGACCATCCCCTGGCAGACCATCCCCTGGCAGACCATCCCCTGGCAGACCATCCCCTGGCAGACCATCCCCTGGCAGAGCATCCCCTGGCAGACCATCCCCTGGCAGAGCATCCCCTAGCAGACCATCCCCTGGCAGACCATCCCCTGGCAGAGCATCCCCTAGCAGAGCATCCCCTAGCAGACCATCCCCTGGCAGACCATCCCCTGGCAGAGCATCCCCTAGCAGACCATCCCCTGGCAGACCCTCCCCTGGCAGACCATCCCCTGGCAGAGCATCCCCTAGCAGAGCATCCCCTAGCAGACCATCCCCTGGCAGACCATCCCCTGGCAGAGCATCCCCTAGCAGACCATCCCCTGGCAGACCATCCCCTGGCAGAGCATCCCCTGACAGACCATCCCCCGGCATGACACAGTGCAATGTTATTGCACAGTGCAATAACAACACACTACTAAGAGAGAGGGTATTGGCCCAGGGTGGAAACTCAAGATACTAGACATTGAGGAAATGTAAACAACCTCTGTCAACGTGTAAAGGTCTGGGACAGTAATGGTGCAGGGCCTCCTCATGCAGTTCCAGAAGGAGAACACAACAGGAAAAGGTCTCTATGATGATGCCCCCATCCTGAGTGAGTCTGATCACACCTCTTCAACCTGCCCTGCATACGAGGATAGCCCCCCCCCCCCCACTACCCTCCCCAACACTGAACACACCCAGGTCCCACAACTGCACTGCTCCTCCATCATTGAGAGGGATACATGCATAGAACTGGAGAGAAACATGGTGGAGCTCAGAGAGCTGGAGAGAGACATGGTGGAGCTCAGAGAGCTGGAGAGAGACATGGTGGAGCTCAGAGAGCTGGAGAGAGACATGGTGGAGCTCAGAGAGCTGGAGAGAGACATGGTGGAGCTCAGAGAGCTGGAGAGAGACATGGTGGAGCTCAGAGAGCTGGAAAGAGACATGGTGGAGCTCAGAGAGCTGGAGAGAGACATGGTGGAGCTCAGAGAGCTGGAGAGAGACATGGTGGAGCTCAGAGAGCTGGAGAGAAACATGGTGGAGCTCAGAGAGCTGGAGAGAGACATGGTGGAGCTCAGAGAGCTGGAGAGACATGGTGGAGCTCAGAGAGCTGGAGAGAGACATGGTGGAGCTCAGAGAGCTGGAGAGAGACATGGTGGAGCTCAGAGAGCTGGAGAGAGACATGGTGGAGCTCAGAGAGCTGGAGAGAGACATGGTGGAGCTCAGAGAGCTGGAAAGAGACATGGTGGAGCTCAGAGAGCTGGAGAGAGACATGGTGGAGCTCAGAGAGCTGGAGAGAGACATGGTGGAGCTCAGAGAGCTGGAGAGAGACATGGTGGAGCTCAGAGAGCTGGAAAGAGACATGGTGGAGCTCAGAGAGCTGGAGAGAGACATGGTGGAGTTCAGAGAGCTGGAGAGAGACATGGTGGAGCTCAGAGAGCTGGAGAGAAACATGGTGGAGCTCAGAGAGCTGGAGAGAGACATGGTGGAGCTCAGAGAGCTGGAGAGAGACATGGTGGAGCTCAGAGAGCTGGAGAGAGACATGGTGGAGCTCAGAGAGCTGGAGAGAGACATGGTGGAGCTCAGAGAGCTGGAAAGAGACATGGTGGAGCTCAGAGAGCTGGAGAGAGACATGGTGGAGCTCAGAGAGCTGGAGAGAGACATGGTGGAGCTCAGAGAGCTGGAGAGAAACATGGTGGAGCTCAGAGAGCTGGAGAGAGACATGGTGGAGCTCAGAGAGCTGGAGAGAGACATGGTGGAGCTCAGAGAGCTGGAGAGACATGGTGGAGCTCAGAGAGCTGGAGAGAGACACGGTGGAGCTCAGAGAGCTAGTCCACATAATGCAGACAGAACAAACCCACAAAACAGACCAGAACAACAACACCCCCCAACTAGACAGGGGGGCAGAAGGTGGAGATGGACGGCTGTTTGAGAGAGCTGGATGCTCTACGGAGTGAGATGAGAGAACTTAAGGAGGAGAGAGAGGAACACATGGCACAGCTAACAGCAGTGAAGAAGGAGAGAGAGGAACACATGGTACAGCTAACAGCAGTGAAGGAGGAGAGAGAGGAACACATGGTACAGCTAACAGCAGTGAAGAAGGAGAGAGAGGAACACATGGCACAGCTAACAGCAGTGAAGGAGGAGAGAGAGGAACACATGGCACAGCTAACAGCAGTGAAGGAGGAGAGAGAGGAACACATGGCACAGCTAACAGCAGTGAAGAAGGATAGAGAGGAACACATGGTACAGCTAACAGCAGTGAAGGAGAGCTACCAGGTGTGAAACCGGGAAGAGACTCAGGGGGTATGCTAATTTGGTATAGAGCAGACCTAACCCACTCTGTTACATTAGTCAAAACAGAAACATTTTACATCTGGCTAGAAATGAATAAGGACATTATCTCATTTGAGAACAATCTCCTCATGTGTGCTCCCTATATCCCCAAAATAGAATCCCCAAACTTTAATGAAGACAGCTTCTCCATCCTAGAGGGGGAGATCAACAGTTTCCAGGCCCAGCGACATGTACTAGTCTGTGGCGACCTAAATGCCAGAACTGGACAAGACCCCGACACCCTCAGCACACAGGGAGACAAACACCTACCTGGAGGTGACAGCATTCCCTCCCCCATATGCCCCCCTAGACACAACTATGACAAATCAACCAACAAAAAGGGTCACAACTCTTGCAGTTCTGTCGCTCGCTGGGTCTCTACATAGTCAATGGTAGGTTTCAAGGAGACTCCTACGGTCTCCTCACAGTCAGCCCACTAACACCCCTATCAGACCACAGCAAAATCACAGTCTAGCTGAACAGAGCAATGCTCAACAATGAGGCATCAAAGCCAAAGGAACAACACAATGTTAGAAATACTATAGATGGAAGGAATGTAGTGTAGAAACCCACCAAAAAACAATTAGGCAACAACACATTCATTCCCTTTTAGACAACTTCCTGGACAAAATGTTTCACTGTAATAGTGAATTTACTTGGCAGTAGAAAGCCTAAACAGTATATCTGATCTCTCAGCTTCCCTATCAATCCATAGAATGTAACCACTTCTAGGAAAATTGGAACATGCTAAACAGACAACAACACTGCATTATTATTATTTTTCAATTTAACTAGGCAAGTCAGTTAAGAACATATTCTTAAATTTGATGACGGCCTAGGAACAGTGGGTTAACTGCCTGTTCAGGGGCAGAACGACAGATTTGTACCTTGTCAGCTCGGGGGTTTGAACTTACAATCTTCCGGTTACTAGACCCTACACTCTAACCACTAGGCTACCCTGCCGCCTCTACACTCTAACCACTAGGCTACCCTGCCGCCTCTACACTCTAACCACTAGGCTACCCTGCTGCCTCTACACTCTAACCACTAGGCTACCCTGCTGCCTCTACACTCTAACCACTAGGCTACCCTGCCCCTTGGGGGGCCTAAAAGTGTATGTTTTTTGCCAATTATCATTAACATCAGACTTGTACATTTCCTCAATAAAAACAATGTACTGAACAAATGTCAAATTGGCTTTTTACCAAATTACTGTACGACAGACCACATATTGACTTCTAAAAAGCGTTTGACTCTGGAGGGTCTGCTATTCAAATTGATAGAAAGTGGTGTTGGAGGAGAAGCATATGACATTATAAAATCCATGTACACAAACAACGTTAAAATTGGCAAAAAACATAGACTTTTAGGCTTCCTGAGTGGCGCAGTGGTTTAAGGCAGTGCATCGTAATGCTAGCTGTGCCACTAGAGTTTCTGGGCTCAAGTCCTGTGGCGGGCCTGGCACAGTGCACGCTGAAACGGTCACCAGGTGCATGGTGTTTCCTCCGACACATTGGTGCAGCTGGCTTCTGGGTTAAGTGGGTATTGCGACTTGGATGGGTTGTGTTTCGGGGGACGCACGGCTCTCGACCTTTGCCTCTCCTGAGTCCATATGGGAGTTGCAGCGATCAGACAGGACTGTAACTGGATACTGGAAAAAGTAACAAAATTGATAGCAAAAAAATGTAAACTTTTCTTCCCACAGAGCCGTGGGGTGAGACAGGGATGCAGCTTAAGCCCCACCCTCTTCAACATATATACCAACAAATTGGCGAGGGTACAAAAACAGTCTGCAGCACCCGGCCTCACCCTGCTAGAATCCGAAGTCAAATGTCTACTGTTTGCTGATGACCTGGTGCTTCTGTCCCCAACCAAGGAGGGCCTACAGCAGCACCTAGATCTTCTACACAGATTCTGCCAGACCTGGGCCCTGACAGTAAATCTCAGTAAGACCAAAATAAGGGTGTTCCAAAAAAGGTCCATTGCCAAGACAACAAATATAAATTCGATCTAAACACCGTCATTATCAAAATCCAGAAAAAAGCAGTTCATTTCTACGACCACCTAAAGGATGTGGAACACCATTTGGGTCTTTGCGTGTCAAAAAAGATACAAGTCAAATAACGCTATTTGACACGTGAAATAAGCTCGTTGACTAATCAGGACCAGAATATGACTACCCGTCACATAATAATTTAACACGTTTTTGACATAGTTATTACATATGGATTACAATAGCACTCATATTTCATATGTGAAAGCTAAAGTCCTGCAATAAGAGCTACTACGCTAATATTTGCGTACATTCTCCACAGTTGTGTTCTGTAGGTGTCACCGAGTAGACTGATACCCCATTTCAATGCTCAACATTCCAACAATCCAACCTTGTTTAACATTATCTAGTCAAAATATGGCATGATTCCATCAATTGTAACCAGTTGCATCACTTTCAAAGAGTGACTTATTTGAAGGTTAACTGCAAATTCCACTATTGTGGCTAATCCTTATTGTGGCTATAGTCACAACACACAACTAGGTCGGGTCGAGCCTCACTAGCCAAATGAAGATAGCTGGCTGCTTATAAAGTTAGCATTGGGCAACAGGGTTACATAGCTGGCTAGCTAGTTATTTTCATGAACTGAAGTACAATTATAATAGGAGAACAAGTGGCTACCTAGCTAATACTTACTCACTTGGATTTTAAATCATTGCTAAGAATATTGAAAATGACTTGAGTTTCCACTGGTCATAGTATTCAGGCTGGTTGCATTGGTGCTACCCAGGTACCAAGCTAAAGATAGCTACCCCAGAATATGCTAATAACATCTGTATCAAAGATATTTGCAAACATTTGATCCTGCTCTCATTCCAAATGCTTGGACAAATAATGCCTCATTACCTAAGTTGTATTATCTGCAAACTGGTTTTCCTTTGTACATCTTTGACAGTGCTACTGGTCATAGTGCTACTGGTCATAGTGCTACTGGTCATAGTGCTACAGGTCATAGTGCTACTGGTCATAGTGCTAAAGGTCATAGTGCTACTGGTCATAGTGCTACTGGTCATAGTGCTACTGGTCATAGTGCTACAGGTCATAGTGCTACTGGTCATAGTGCTACTGGTCATAGTGCTACAGGTCATAGTGCTACAGGTCATAGTGCTACTGGTCATAGTGCTACTGGTCATAGTGCTACTGGTCATAGTGCTAAAGGTCATAGTGCTAAAGGTCATAGTGCTACTGGTCATAGTGCTACTGGTCATAGTGCTACTGGTCATAGTGCTACTGGTCATAGTGCTGGCACTTGACTTGCACGTGCAAATGCAGCACACACAACATTCTAGAGTGGAATTCTGTTATTTTACGACCCAAACAGCGTTCCATAAAAGGAAACATTCCACCACAAAGCCCTCACCTACAGAGCCCTCACCTACAGAGCCCTCACCTACAGAGCCCTCACCTACAAAGCCCTCACCTACAGAGCCCTCACCTACAGAGCCCTCACCTACAGAGCCCTCACCTACAGAGCCCTCACCTACAGAGCCCTCACCTACAAAGCCCTCACCTACAGAGCCCTCACCTACAGAGCCCTCACCTACAGAGCCCTCACCTACAGAGACATGAACCTGGAGAAGAGCTCCTCAGCCAGCTGCTTCACAAACACACCCCACAGACCCCTCACTTACAGAGCCCTCACCTATAGAGCCCTCACCTACAGAGCCCTCACCTACAGAGCCCTCACCTACAAAGCCCTCACCTACAGAGCCCTCACCTACAGAGCCCTCACCTACAGAGCCCTCACCTACAGAGCCCTCACCTACAGAGCCCTCACCTACAAAGCCCTCACCTACAGAGCCCTCACCTACAGAGCCCTCACCTACAGAGCCCTCACCTACAGAGCCCTCACCTACAGAGACATGAACCTGGAGAAGAGCTCCTCAGCCAGCTGCTTCACAAACACACCCCACAGACCCCTCACTTACAGAGACATGAACCTGGAGAAGAGCTCCTCAGCCAGCTGCTTCACAAACACACCCCACAGAGCCCTCACCTACAGAGACATGAACCTGGAGAAGAGCTCCTCAGCCAGCTGCTTCACAAACACACCCCACAAAGCCCTCACCTACAGAGACATGAACCTGGAGAAGAGCTCCTCAGCCAGCTGCTTCACAAACACACCCCACAGAGCCCTCACCTACAGAGACATGAACCTGGAGAAGAGCTCCTCAGCCAGCTGCTTCACAAACACACCCCACAGAGCCCTCACCTACAGAGACATGAACCTGGAGAAGAGCTCCTCAGCCAGCTGCTTCACAAACACAACCCACAGAGCCCCAGGGCAGAAACACATTTAAACCCCCAAAAAATGATGAGAAAACAAAATAAGATAATTACCTGAAACACTGGAAAGAATCAACCAAAAAAACAGAGCAAACTAGAATGCTATTTGGCCCTAAATAGAGAATACACAGTCGCAGAATACCTGAACACTGTGACTGACTCCAAATTATGGAAAGCTTTGACTATGTACAGACTCAGTGAGCATAGACATAGGCAGGCCTGGGTCTCGAGAGATGTGCCCACTACCCACAAAATGAGGTGGAAACTGAGCTACACTTCTTAACCTCATGCCAACTGTATGACCATATTAGAGACACATTTCCCACAGATCACAGAGACCCACAAAGAATTTGAAAACAAAAGCTAAATACCTCAGCGTGTCATCACAGCAGTAAGATGTGTCTCTCGTTGCCATGAGAAACCAGTAGAACACAACCTATATTTATCTGTCTATTTATTCTCCATACTTCAACTACTTGCACATTGTTACAACACTGTACATAGCCAATAATATAACATTTTAAATGTCTACACTATTTAAAAACTTTTGTAAGTGTATTGTTTACTGTTGATTTTGTATTGTTTATTTTCCTTTTGTTTATTTTCTTTTCCATTTGCTTTGGCAATGTAAACATATGTTTCCCATGCCAATAAAGCCTCTTGAATTTAATCAGATTGAGAGAGAGAAAGAGAGAGTGACAGAGGTAGAGAGAGAGAGAGAAAGAGACAGAGACAGAGAGAGAGAGAGAGAGAGAGAGAGAGCAGCCATTTGTTAATTCATCCTACTGTGCATTTAAACATACAAATGGGATTTGAAAATTGAGATGAATTCCTGTCTTTTGGAGAGTTAGAGAGGAAGCGTTAATAACCTCTTAAGGGTTAGACCCTTAAGGATTAGACATACCCAACGCTAACTGCCTGTAGTTCAGGACCCTTAAGGATTAGACATACCCAACTCTAACTGCCTGTAGTTCAGGACCCTTTAGGATTAGACATACCCAACTCTAACTGCCTATAGTTCAGGACCCTTTAGGATTAGACATACCCAACTCTAACTGCCTGTAGTTCAGGACCCTTTAGGATTAGACATACCCAACTCTAACTGCCTGTAGTTCAGGACCCTTTAGGATTAGACATACCCAACTCTAACTGCCTGTAGTTCAGGACCCTTAAGGATTAGACATACCCAACTCCAACTGCCTGTAGTTCAGGACCCTTTAGGATTAGACATACCCAACTCTAACTGCCTGTAGTTCAGGACCCTTAAGGATTAGACATACCCAACTCTAACTGCCTGTAGTTCAGGACCCTTTAGGATTAGACATACCCAACTCTAACTGCCTGTAGTTCAGGACCCTTTAGGATTAGACATACCCAACTCTAACTGCCTGTAGTTCAGGACCCTTAAGGATTAGACATACCCAACGCTAACTGCCTGTAGTTCAGGACCCTTTAGGATTAGAGATACCCAACTCTAACTGCCTGTAGTTCAGGACCCTTTAGGATTAGACATACCCAACTCTAACTGCCTGTAGTTCAGGACCCTTAAGGATTAGACATACCCAACTCTAACTGCCTGTAGTTCAGGACCCTTAAGGATTAGACATACCCAACGCTAACTGCCTGTAGTTCAGGACCCTTTAGGATTAGAGATACCCAACTCTAACTGCCTGTAGTTCAGGACCCTTAAGGATTAGACATACCCAACGCTAACTGCCTGTAGTTCAGGACCCTTTAGGATTAGAGATACCCAACTCTAACTGCCTGTAGTTCAGGACCCTTAAGGATTAGACATACCCAACGCTAACTGCCTGTAGTTCAGGACCCTTTAGGATTAGAGATACCCAACTCTAACTGCCTGTAGTTCAGGACCCTTTAGGATTAGACATACCCAACTCTAACTGCCTGTAGTTCAGGACCCTTAAGGATTAGACATACCCAACTCTAACTGCCTGTAGTTCAGGACCCTTAAGGATTAGACATACCCAACGCTAACTGCCTGTAGTTCAGGACCCTTTAGGATTAGAGATACCCAACTCTAACTGCCTGTAGTTCAGGACCCTTTAGGATTAGACATACCCAACTCTAACTGCCTGTAGTTCAGGACCCTTTAGGATTAGACATACCCAACTCTAACTGCCTGTAGTTCAGGACCCTTTAGGATTAGACATACCCAACTCTAACTGCCTGTAGTTCAGGACCCTTTAGGATTAGACATACCCAACTCTAACTGCCTGTAGTTCAGGACCTGAAGCAAGGAGATGCATATTCTTGATAACATTTGAAAGGAAACACTTTAAAGTTTGTGGAAATGTTAAATTATATATGTATGAGAATATAACACATTCGATCTGGTAAAAGACAAAACAAATGGGGTTCCAAGTTAGAGAGGTTGCTTTAACAACGTCGTGTCTGATTTGGAACTATGTTTAAAATCTTCAACTCATATCCTTATGTACTCAGCAAAAAAAAATATGTTTCATTTGGCTATTCTGTAGGGTTTGATTAGTGTCCGTTTTATTGTAGCTCAGTGATCTCTACTCTCAGATTGCATGTGTTGTTTCATTGGGGAGGACTGTGAACGGAAGGGGTGCCGTCTCTGTGTGTGGCGCCTGGGTATTTACCCTTCAATGACCTCAATAGGCCCGCAGTGTTTTAATGTATGCTACCGTATGTGTGTCCTTATCATTACAGTGTGTGTGTGTGTGAATTGTTTTTTATTTTTTTTTATTTTTTTATTTCACCTTTATTTAACCAGGTAGGCTAGTTGAGAACACCTTTATTTAACCAGGTAGGCTAGTTGAGAACACCTTTATTTAACCAGGTAGGCTAGTTGAGAACACCTTTATTTAACCAGGTAGGCTAGTTGAGAACAAGTTCTCATTTGCAACTGCGACCTGGCCAAGATAAAGCATAGCAGTGTGAGCATACAACAAAGAGTTACACATGGAGTAAACAATTAACAAGTCAATAACACAGTAGAAAACGAAGGGGGGGTCTATATACAATGTATACAATGTGTGCAAAAGGCATGAGGAGGTAGGCAAATAATTACAAATAATTACAATTTTGCAGATTAACACTGGAGTGATAAAAGATCAGATGGTCATGTACAGGTAGAGATATGATCTGCAGGAGAACGAGACACTAGCACCACCAGGACTCAGGCATCAGCAAAACACGAGGTCCTCTCCTCTCCTCTCCTCTCCTCTCCTCTCCTCTCCTCTCCTCTCCTCTCCTCTCCTCTCCTCTCCTCTCCTCTCCTCTCCTCTCCTCTCCTCTCCTCTCCTCTCCTCTCCTCTCCAGTCCTCTCCTCTCCTCTCCTCTCCTCTCCTCTCCTCTCCTCTCCTCTCCTCTCCTCTCCTCTCCTCTCCTCTCCTCTCCTCTCCTCTCCTCTCCTCTGTCAATGTAGTGACATGGGAGGGGTATTACAATATAAAGTGCTGTGAATTGCAGCCTCATGGTTATCTCAGTGTCCGAGGGAGGTGTATATATAGTACCAGTCAATAGTTTGGACACACCTACTCATAAAATGTTTCTTTATTTTGTAGAATAATAGTGAAGACATCAAAACTATGACATTCTCCATATGGAATGATGTAGTAAGCAAAAAAAGCATTTAACAAAACAAAATATATTTTATATTTGAGATTCTTCAAAGTAGCCACCCTTTGCCTTGATGACAGCTTTGCACACTCTTGTTCTCTCAACCAGCTTCATTAGGAATGCTTTTCCAATGGCCATGAAGGAGTTCCCACATATGCTGAGCACTTGTTGGCTGCTTTTCCTTCACTCTGCGTTCCAACTCATCCCAAACCATCTCAATTGGGGTGAGGTTGGGTGATTGTGGAGGCCAGTTCATCTGATGCAGAACTCCAGTCTGGAGGTGTGTTTTGGGTCATTGTCCTGTTGAAAAACAAATGATAGTCCCACTATGTGTAAACCAGATGGGATGGTGTATCGCTGCAGAATGCTGTGGTCGACATGCTGGTTAAGTGTGCCTTGAATTGTAAATAAATCACAGACAGTGTCACCAGCAAACCCACACCATCACACTTCCTCCTCCATGCTTCACGGTGGGAACAACACATGTGGAGATCATCCGTTCACCTACTCTGCATCTCACAAAGACACAGCGGTTGGAACCAAAAATCTCAGATTCATCTGACCAAAGGACCGATTTCCACCAGTCTAATGTCCATTGCTCGTGTTTCTTGATAGTGATTTGTTTTGCAGCAATTTGACCATGAAGGGATGATTAACAAAGTGTCCTCTGAATAGTTGATGTTGAGATGTATCTGTTAATTGAACTCTGTGAAGCATTTATTTGGGCTGACTACCCCATGAAGCTGGTTGAGAGAAAGCCAAAGCTGTCATCAAGGAAAAGGGTGGCTTTGAAGAATCTCAAATATAAAATATATTTTGATTTGTTTAACACTTTTTTGTTACTACATGATTCCAAATGTGTTATTTCATTGTTTTGATGTCTTCACTATTATTCTACAATGTAGAAAATAGTACAAATAAATAAAAACCCTTGATTGAGTAGGTGTGTCTAAACTGTTGACTGGTTCTGTGTATGTTTCTGATGCTCTGATCCATGTCACGATGATCACTCACAACCCAGTTAAAGGGATATACTGACAACAGTGGCATTTCTTTTAGCAGCGTTATCTCTTCTGAAGCGCTATCTCTTGTGAAGAGCACACTGTTTTGCATCTGGAGTGACAAATGCCTTCTGGGTAAATAATGCGTTGGAGCTCTGTATTGCTCCATAAAATCTGTCTGTGTGAGCTTCAGCCCAATCTGTGTTTGATCTGAAGCCAGCTGTTCTATCACACACGTAGTGATAAGACAGGGCATTCTGCTTCCACGTCTCCTCATCGCCATGTCTCCTCTTTTACACATCTCCTCTTCCCCATGTCTCCTCTTTTACACTTCTCCTCTTCTCCACGTCTCTTCTTCTCCACGTCTCCTCTTCTCCACGTCTCCTCTTCTCCACGTCTCCTCTTCCCCAATGTCTTCTCTTCTCCACGTCTCCTCTTATTTCATCTCCTCTTCTCCACGTCTCCTCTTCTCCACTTCTCCTCTTCTCCACGTCTCCTCTTCCCCATGTCTCCTCTTCTCCACTTCTCCTCTTCTCCACGTCTCTTCTTCTCCACGTCTCCTCTTCTCCACGTCTCTTCTTCTCCACGTCTCCTCTCCCCATGTCTTCTCTTCTCCACGTCTCCTCTTATTTTCATCTCCTCTTCTCCATGTCTCCTCTTCTCCACGTCTCCTCTCCCCAATGTCTCCTCTTCTCCACTTCTCCTCTTCTCCACGTCTCCTCTTCCCAATGTCTCCTCCACGTCTCCTCTCCCCAATGTCTCCTCTTCTCCACTTCTCCTCTTCTCCACGTCTCCTCTTCTCCACTTCTCCTCTTCTCCACATCTCCTCTTCCCAATGTCTCCTCTTCTCCACGTCTCCTCTCCCCAATGTCTCCTCTTCTCCACGCCTCCTCTCCCCAATGTCTCCTCTTCTCCACTTCTCCTCTTCTCCACGTCTCCTCTTCCCAATGTCTCCTCTTCTCCATGTCTCCTCTTCCCAATGTCTCCTCTTCTCCACTTCTCCTCTTCTCCATGTCTCCTCTTCCCCACGTCTCCTCTTATTTTCATCACCTCTTCTCCTCTTCTCCACGTCTCCTCTTCCCAATGTCTCCTCTTCTCCACTTCTCCTCTTCTCCATGTCTCCTCTTCTCCACGTCTCCTCTTATTTTCATCTCCTCTTCTCCACGTCTCCTCTTCCCCACGTCTCCTCTTCTCCACATCTCCTCTTATTTTCATCTCCTCTTCTCCTCTTCTCCACGTCTCCTCTTCCCCACGTCTTCTCTTCTCCACGTCTCCTCTTATTTTCATGTCCTCTTCCCCACGTCTCCTCTTCCCCACGTCTCCTCTTCTCCACATCTCCTCTTATTTTCATCTCCTCTTCTCCATTTCTCCTCTTCTTCACGTCTCCTCTCCCCAATGTCTCCTCTTCTCCACTTCTCCTCTTCTCCACGTCTCCTCTTCCCAATGTCTCCTCTTCTCCACGTCTCCTCTTCCCAATGTCTCCTCTTCTCCACTTCTCCTCTTCTCCACGTCTCCTCTTCCCAATGTCTCCTCTTCTCCACGTCTCCTCTTCCCAATGTCTCCTCTTCTCCACTTCTCCTCTTCTCCATGTCTCCTCTCCCCACGTCTCCTCTTATTTTCATCTCCTCTTCTCCTCTTCTCCACGTCTCCTCTTCCCAATGTCTCCTCTTCTCCACTTCTCCTCTTCTCCATGTCTCCTCTTCTCCACATCTCCTCTTATTTTCATCTCCTCTTCTCCACGTCTCCTCTTCCCCACGTCTCCTCTTCCCCACGTCTCCTCTTCTCCACATCTCCTCTTATTTTCATCTCCTCTTCTCCTCTTCCCACGTCTCCTCTTCTCCACGTCTCCTCTTCTCCACATCTCCTCTTATTTTCATCTCCTCTTCTCCTCTTCTCCATTTCTCCTCTTCTTCACGTCTCCTCTTCTCCATGTCTCCTCTTCTCCACGTCTCCTCTTATTTCTATCTCCTCTTCTCCTCTTCCCCACATCTCCTCTTCTCCACTTCTCCTCTTCTCCACATCTCCTCTTCTCCTCTTCCCCATGTCTCCTCTTCTCCACGTCTCCTCTCATTTTCATCTCCTCTTCTCCACTTCTCCTCTCCCCAATGTCTCCTCTTCTCCACTTCTCCTCTTCTCCACGTCTCCTCTCCTCAATGTCTCCTCTTCTCCACTTCTCCTCTTCTCCACGTCTCCTCTTCCCAATGTCTCCTCTTCTCCACGTCTCCTCTTCTCAATGTCTCCTCTTCTCCACGTCTCCTCTTCACAATGTCTCCTCTTCTCCACGTCTCCTCTTATTTTCATCTCCTCTTCTCCTCTTCTCCATGTCTCCTCTTCTCCACATCTCCTCTTATTTTCATCTCCTCTTCTCCTCTTCTCCACGTCTCCTCTCCCCAATGTCTCCTCTCCCCAATGTCTCCTCTTCTCCACGTCTCCTCCTCTCCACATCTCCTCTTATTTTCATCTCCTCTTCTCCTCTTCTCCATTTCTCCTCTTCTTCACGTCTCCTCTTCTCCATGTCTCCTCTTCTCCACGTCTCCTCTTATTTCTATCTCCTCTTCTCCTCTTCCCCACATCTCCTCTTCTCCACGTCTCCTCTTCTCCACATCTCCTCTTCTCCTCTTCCCCATGTCTCCTCTTCTCCACGTCTCCTCTCATTTTCATCTCCTCTTCTCCACTTCTCCTCTCCCCAATGTCTCCTCTTCTCCACTTCTCCTCTTCTCCACGTCTCCTCTCCTCAATGTCTCCTCTTCTCCACTTCTCCTCTTCTCCACGTCTCCTCTTCCCAATGTCTCCTCTTCTCCACGTCTCCTCTTCTCAATGTCTCCTCTTCTCCACGTCTCCTCTTCACAATGTCTCCTCTTCTCCACGTCTCCTCTTATTTTCATCTCCTCTTCTCCTCTTCTCCATGTCTCCTCTTCTCCACATCTCCTCTTATTTTCATCTCCTCTTCTCCTCTTCTCCACGTCTCCTCTCCCCAATGTCTCCTCTCCCCAATGTCTCCTCTTCCCCACGTCTCCTCTTCTCCACGTCTCCTCTTATTTTCATCTCCTCTTCTCCACGTCTCCTCTCCCCAATGTTTCCGCTTCTCCACTTCTCTTCTCCACGTCTCCTCTTCCCAATGTCTCCTCTTCTCCACGTCTCCTCTTCCCAATGTCTCTTCTTCTCCACTTCTCCTCTTCTCCATGTCCCCTCTTCCCCACGTCTCCTCTTATTTTCATCTCCTCTTCTCCTCTTCTCCACGTTTCCTCTACCCAATGTCTCCTCTTCTCCACTTCTCCTCTTCTCCACTTCTCCTCTTCTCCATGTCTGCTCTTCTCCACGTCTCCTCTTCCCCACGTCTCCTCTTCTCCACATCGCCTCTTATTTTCATCTCCTCTTCTCCACATCTCCCCTTCTCCACTTCTCCTCTTCTCCATTTCTCCACTTCTTCACGTCTCCTCTTCTCCTCTTCTCCTCTTCCCCACGTCTCCTCTTCTCCACGTCCCCTCTTCCCCACGTCTCCTCTTATTTTCATGTCCTCTTCCCCACGTCTCCTCTTCCCCACGTCTCCTCTTCTCCACATCTCCTCTTATTTTCATCTCCTCTTCTCCTCTTCTCCATTTCTCCTCTTCTTCACGTCTCCTCTCCCCAATGTCTCCTCTTCTCCACTTCTCCTCTTCTCCACGTCTCCTCTTCCCAATGTCTCCTCTTCTCCACGTCTCCTCTTCCCAATGTCTCCTCTTCTCCACTTCTCCTCTTCTCCATGTCTCCTCTCCCCACGTCTCCTCTTATTTTCATCTCCTCTTCTCCTCTTCTCCACGTCTCCTCTTCCCAATGTCTCCTCTTCTCCACTTCTCCTCTTCTCCATGTCTCCTCTTCTCCACATCTCCTCTTATTTTCATCTCCACTTCTCCTCTTCTCTACGTCTCCTCTTCCCAATGTCTCCTCTTCTCCACGTCTCCTCTCCCCAATGTCTCCTCTTCTCCACGTCTCCTCTCCCCAATGTCTCCTCTTCTCCACTTCTCCTCTTCTCCACGTCTCCTCTTCCCAATGTCTCCTCTTCTCCACGTCTCCTCTTCCCAATGTCTCCTCTTCTCCATGTCTCCTCTTCCCCACGTTTCCTCTTATTTTCATCACCTCTTCTCCTCTTCTCCATGTCTCCTCTTCTCCACTTCTCCTCTTCTCCATGTCTCCTCTTCTCCATGTCTCCTCTTATTTCATCTCCTCTTCTCCACGTCTCCTCTTCCCCACATCTCCTCTTCTCCACTTCTCCTCTTCTCCACTTCTCCTCTTCTCCATGTCTGCTCTTCTCCACGTCTCCTCTTCCCCACGTCTCCTCTTCTCCACATCGCCCTCTTATTTTCATCTCCTCTTCTCCACATCTCCCCTTCTCCACTTCTCCTCTTCTCCATTTCTCCACTTCTTCACGTCTCCTCTTCTCCTCTTCTCCTCTTCCCCACGTCTCCTCTTCTCCACGTCCCCTCTTCCCCACGTCTCCTCTTATTTTCATGTCCTCTTCCCCACGTCTCCTCTTCCCCACGTCTCCTCTTCTCCACATCTCCTCTTATTTTCATCTCCTCTTCTCCTCTTCTCCATTTCTCCTCTTCTTCACGTCTCCTCTCCCCAATGTCTCCTCTTCTCCACTTCTCCTCTTCTCCACGTCTCCTCTTCCCAATGTCTCCTCTTCTCCACGTCTCCTCTTCCCAATGTCTCCTCTTCTCCACTTCTCCTCTTCTCCATGTCTCCTCTCCCCACGTCTCCTCTTATTTTCATCTCCTCTTCTCCTCTTCTCCACGTCTCCTCTTCCCAATGTCTCCTCTTCTCCACTTCTCCTCTTCTCCATGTCTCCTCTTCTCCACATCTCCTCTTATTTTCATCTCCACTTCTCCTCTTCTCTACGTCTCCTCTTCCCAATGTCTCCTCTTCTCCACGTCTCCTCTCCCCAATGTCTCCTCTTCTCCACGTCTCCTCTCCCCAATGTCTCCTCTTCTCCACTTCTCCTCTTCTCCACGTCTCCTCTTCCCAATGTCTCCTCTTCTCCACGTCTCCTCTTCCCAATGTCTCCTCTTCTCCATGTCTCCTCTTCCCCACGTTTCCTCTTATTTTCATCACCTCTTCTCCTCTTCTCCATGTCTCCTCTTCTCCACTTCTCCTCTTCTCCATGTCTCCTCTTCTCCATGTCTCCTCTTATTTTCATCTCCTCTTCTCCACGTCTCCTCTTCCCCACATCTCCTCTTCTCCACATCTCCTCTTATTTTCATCTCCTCTTCTCCTCTTCTCCACGTCTCCTCTTCCCCACGTCTTCTCTTCTCCACGTCTCCTCTTCTCCACATCTCCTCTTATTTTCATCTCCTCTTCTCCTCTTCTCCATTTCTCCTCTTCTTCACGTCTCCTCTCCCCAATGTCTCCTCTTCTCCACTTCTCCTCTTCTCCACGTCTCCTCTTCCCAATGTCTCCTCTTCTCCACGTCTCCTCTTCCCAATGTCTCCTCTTCTCCACTTCTCCTCTTCTCCACGTCTCCTCTTCCCAATGTCTCCTCTTCTCCACGTCTCCTCTTCCCAATGTCTCCTCTTCTCCACTTCTCCTCTTCTCCATGTCCCCTCTTCCCCACGTCTCCTCTTATTTTCATCTCCTCTTCTCCTCTTCTCCACGTTTCCTCTTCCCAATGTCTCCTCTTCTCCACTTCTCCTCTTCTCCACGTCTCCTCTTCTCCACATCTCCTCTTCTCCTCTTCCCCACGTCTCCTCTTCTCCACGTCTCCTCTCCCCAATGTCTCCTCTTCTCCACTTCTCCTCTTCTCCACGTCTCCTCTTCCCAATGTATCCTCTTCTCCACATCTCCCCTTCTCCACGTCTCCTCTCCCCAATGTCTCCTCTTCCCCACGTCTCATCTTCTCCACATCTCCCTTTCTCCACGTCTCCTCTTCTCCACATCTCCCTTTCTCCACGTCTCCTCTTCTCCACATCTCCTCTTCTCCACATCTCCCATTCTCCACGTCTCCACTCCCCAATGTCTCCTCTTCCCCACGTCTTCTCTTCTCCATTTCTCCTCTTCTTCACGTCTCCTCTTCCCCACGTCTACTCTTCCCCACGTCTCCTCTTCCCCACGTCTACTCTTCCCCACGTCTCCTCTTCCCCACGTCTCCTCTTCCCCCCGACTCCTCTTCCCCACGTCACCTCTCCCCAATGTCTCCTCTTCCACATGTCTCCTCTTATTTCCATCTCCTCTTCTCCTCTTCCCCATGTCTCCTCTTCTCCTCTTCTCCTCTTCCCCACGTCTCCTCTTCTCCACGTCTCCTCTTCTCCACGTCTCCTCTTCTCCACATCTCCTCTTCCACATGTCACCTCTTATTTCCATCACATCTTCTCCTCTTCTCCATGTTTCCATTTCTCCACGTCGCCTCTTATTTTCATCTCCTCTTCTCCACATCTCCCTTTCTCCACGTCTCCTCTTCCCCACATCTCCTCTTCTCCACGTCTTCTCTTTTTTTCATCTCCTCTTCTCCTCTTCCCCACGTCTTCTCTTCTCCACGTCTCCTCTTATTTTCATCTCCTCTTCTCCACTTCTCCTCTTCTCCACTTCTCCTCTTCTCCACGTCTCCTCTCCCCATGTCTCCTCTTCTCCACTTCTCCTCTTCTCCACGTCTCCTCTCCCCAATGTCTCCTCTTCTCCACATCTCCTCTTCTCCTCTTCCCCACGTCTCCTCTTCTCCACGTCTCCTCTTATTTTCATCTCCTCTTCTCCACATCTACCTTTCTCTACGTCTCCTCTTCCCCACGTCTCCTCTTCTCCACGTCTCCTCTTATTTTCATCTCCTCTTCTCCACACCTCCCTTTCTCCACGTCTCCTCTTCTCCACGTCTTCTCTTATTTTCATCTCCTCTTCTCCACATCTCCTCTTCTCCTCTTCTCCACTTCTCTTCTTCTCCACGTCTCCTCTTCTCCACGTCTCCTCTTATTTTCATCTCCTCTTCTCCTCTTCTCCACATCTCCTCTTCTCCTCTTCCCCACGTCTCCTCTTATTTCTATCTCCTCTTCTCCTCTTCTCCACGTCTCCTCTTCTCCACGTCACCTCTTCTCCACACACAAGGACATGTACCAAATGGATCCTGGTGCGATGGACAGACAAGTCCTGGAAGAGATACAGTCAAAAAAGAGAAAAGAAGTCACAATACCTCTGGTTCAATGACAAGGGATGCATTACCTAATAGAGTTGGCAGGGGCAGGGAGTGAACGTCTGTCTGATAAAGCTGGGTTACACTACTTTAATCAATCACTAAGAACAGCAGCCAATTTAGGAAGAAGCCTGACATCCCAGATAGGCTTTCAGAAAGGATTAGAAAAACTGAATGGAGAAGAGAGAAAAGAGGAGAGAGGAGAGAGAGGAGAAACATCTGCCAGAGAGACATCTCAGCTCAGCTAGGAGGACTCTCCTAAGTGTGACAGCGGGTTGGTCTGACGTCCTCCACCTGTCATATTGAAACAGCTCTCTCTTGAATGACATCTCTCCCTAGCTCTTTATCTCTGTCTCTCTCTCTCCATTGTCCTCTGTCAATTACTTTCTCTCGCTCTCGCTCTCGCTCTGGTCTATCTCTCTGTTTCTCTCTCTACTCTCTCTCTCACCCTCAATCTAGCTCACTCACCTCTCTATCTCTCTCTCTCTCTCTCTCTCTCTCTCTCTCATTTTCTCCCCCTTCCTAGCCAATTCATGAATTCCTAACAACTTAAAGCAGTCTCCTTAATTCGTCCCTAAACTCTTCTCTATGCTGAAGGTAGATGTGTGTCGGTGATGAGAGCTGACATATCTCTGCTGTTCTTTCCCCTTTATGCCAGTTGGAGAAGGGTACTCCTCTATTCCTCCAAGTCTTCAACCATCACTAAGATGCAGTGCCTTAGATCATGTCTGTGTGTCTCTCTGGACTACTCTGAGATGCAGTGCCTTAGATCATGTCTGTGTGTCTGGACTACACTGAGATGCAGTGCCTTAGATCATGTCTGTGTGTCTCTCTGGACTACTCTGAGATGCAGTGCCTTAGATCATGTCTGTGTGTCTGGACTACACTGAGATGCAGTGCCTTAGATCATGTCTGTGTGTCTCTCTGGACTACACTGAGATGCAGTGCCTTAGATCATGTCTGTGTGTCTCTCTGGACTACACTGAGATGCAGTGCCTTAGATCATGTCTGTGTGTCTCTCTGGACTACACTGAGATGCAGTGTCTTAGATCATGTCTGTGTGTCTGGACTACACTGAGATGCAGGGCCTTAGATCATGTCTGTGTGTCTCTCTGGAATACACTGAGATGCAGTGCCTTAGATCATGTCTGTGTGTCTCTCTGGACTACACTGAGATGCAGTGCCTTAGATCATGTCTGTGTGTCTCTCTGGACTACTCTGAGATGCAGGGCCTTAGATCATGTCTGTGTGTCTGGACTCTATCTATCTGGACTACACTGAGATGCAGTGCCTTAGATCATGTCTGTGTGTCTCTCTGGAATACACTGAGATGCAATGCCTTAGATCATGTCTGTGTGTCTCTCTGGACTACTCTGAGATGCAGTGCCTTAGATCTTGTCTGTGTGTCTCTCTGGACTACTCTGAGATGCAGGGCCTTAGATCATGTCTGTGTGTCTGGACTCTATCTATCTGGAATACACTGAGATGCAGTGCCTTAGATCATGTCTGTGTCTCTCTCTGGACTACACTGAGAGGCAGTGCCATAGATCATGTCTGTGTGTCTCTCTGGAATACACTGAGATGCAGTGCCTTAGATCATGTCTGTGTGTCTCTCTGGACTACTCTGAGAGGCAGTGCCTTAGATCATGTCTGTGTGTCTCTCTGGACTACACTGAGATGCAGTGCCTTAGATCATGTCTGTGTGTCTCTCTGGACTACTCAATAGTTGTGATGTTAAACAGCAAGCAGCTCGTTACGGCTGTGAAAACACAACAAGGGAAGGAGGGATGGAAATTCAATGAGGGAGGGAGAGCTACAGATGTAGGATCTTAATTTGAGCCAGTTTGCTACAGAAGTTAAATAGTCATGCACTAGCAGGGTATGCAAATTATTATGTATATTTTAATGAATGTACATTTTTGCGGGGGTTCACACATTTTTCATTAGGGTAAATCAAGTCCGACATATAAAAGAGAAATTCCAAATTTAGAAGTCTTTTAAATCACAAAACACTACAAGTTTGCATGTCCTGCTGTGCAGGCAAATTCTCTGCAACAAAAGTGTGATCAAATGAAGATCCTACATCTGTAGACGAATGGAAAGGCATCAAGGGAGGGATTGAAGCATGACAATGACAATTTAATGAGGGGAGGATGGAGGAGTGACAAAAAGGCTCTTTCCTCGACAGCTGCCTGGGAAGAGGAGAGGGGGGAGGGAGGGAGGGAGGGAGGGGGGAGGGAGGGAGGGAGGGAGGGAGGGAGGGAGGGAGGGAGGGAGGGAGGGAGGGAGGGAGGGAGGGAGGGAGGGAGGGAGGGAGGGAGGGAGGGAGGGAGGGAGGGAGGGAAAACAGGGCATTATGTTCTCACTCCAAAAACTCTTCTGACGCATCGTCCCCTCCTCCTCCCCCTCCTCCTCCCCCTCCTCCTCCTCCTCCTCCTCCTCCTCCCATAAAGCCAGCCAGCACTCTAATACCTGCCAGCCCGAATAGCAGCTTCCCATCAGATGTATTTATTTCAGATTAACCATTTTGCAAAGCTTTAGGGTCCCCTAAAGTACAAGCCCAGCCCAGAGCCTGAACCAGAGCCTGAACCAGAGCCTGCGTGATGGGATGCAGCCAGGGCTTTTAGATAAGGTCTGTGTCAGGCCATGGTTTAAGGTGGTGTGTGTGTGTGTGTGTGTGTGTGTTTGTGTGTGTGTGTGTGTGTGTGTGTGTGTGTGTGTGTGTGTGTGTGTGTGTGTGTGTGTGTGTGTGTGTGTGTGTGTGTGTGTGTGTGTGTGTGTGTGTGTGTGTGTGTGTGTGTGTGTGTGTGATGGGGATACTGGATAAGGGATAAGGAGTGTGTAGGTTCAGTTGGTGATGATTGATATCAGTGTCACTCATCCCCCCCATATCTCCTCTAAATCCACCTGGCTGCTGCCCTGGTCCAGACCAGTAATGAGATATCTTAAAGATGGGACCCTGGTTCAGACCAGTAATGAGATATCTTAAAGAATGGACGACTTCTGCTTAGACTTGTGCTCTTCTGTAGCTCAGTTGGTAGAGCATAGTATTTGCAACACCAGGTTAGTGGGTTTGATTCCTGGGACCAACCATAAGCAACTGTAAGTCAGTTTGGATACAAACGTCTGCTATATGGCACACACATATGTGACTAATTTCAGAAAACTAGCTGTATGTTGTGAAATTTTGGGAAGAATTGCATTGTGGAACATGTGAACTTTCATATACACTCCTCAAAAAAATAAAGGGAACACTTAAACAACACAATGTAACTACAAGTCAATCACACTTCTGTGAAGTGTCCACTTCAAACTGTCCACTTATTGTCCACTTATTTCACATGCTGTTGTGCAAATGGAATAGACAACAGGTGGAAACTATAGGCAATTAGCAAGACACCCCCAATAAAGGAGTGGTTCTGCAGGTGGGGACCACAGACCACTTCTCAGTTCCTATGCTTCCTGGCTGATGTTTTGGTCACTTTTGAATGCTGGCGGTGATTTAACTCTAGTGGTAGCATGAGACGGAGTCTACAACCCACACAAGTGGCTCAGGTAGTGCAGCTCATCCAGGATGGAACATCAATGTGAGCTGTGGCAAGAAGGTTTGCTGTGTCTGTCAGCGTAGTGTCTAGAGCATGGAGGCGCTACCAGGAAACAGGCCAGTACATCAGGAGACATGGTGGAGGCCGTAGAAGGGCAACAACCCAGCAGCAGGACCGCTACCTCCGCCTTTGTGCAAGGAGGAGCAGGAGGAGCACTGCCAGAGCCCTGCAAAATGACCTCCAGCAGGCCACAAATGTGCATGTGTCTGCTCAAACGGTCAGAAACAGACTCCTTGAGGGTGGTATGAGGGCCCGACGTCTACAGGTGGGCGTTGTGCTTACAGCCCAACACCATGCAGGACGTTTTTCATTTGCCAGAGAACACCAAGATTGGCAAATTCGCCACTGGCGCCCTGTGCTCTTCACAGATGAAAGCAGGTTAACACTGAGCACATGTGACAGACGTGACAGTCTGGAGACGCCTTGGAGAACGTTCTGCTGCCTGCAACATCCATCAGCATGACCGGTTTGGCGGTGGGTCAGTCATGGTGTGGGGTGGCATTTCTTTGGGGGGCCGCACAGCCCTTCATGTGCTCGCCAGAGGTAGCCTGACTGCCATTAGGTACCGAGATGAGATCCTCAGACCCCTTGTGTGACCTTATGCTGGTGCGGTTGGCCCTGGGTTCCTCCTAATGCAAGACAATGCTAGACCTCATGTGGCTGGAGTGTGTCAGCAGTTCCTGCAAGAGGAAGGCATTGATGCTATGGACTGGCCCGCCCGTTCCCCAGACCTGAATCCAATTGAGCACATCTGGGACATCATGTCTCGCTCCATCCACCAACGCCATGTTGCACCACAGACTGTCCAGGAGTTGGCAGATGCTTTAGTCCAGGTCTGGGAGGAGATCCCTCAGGAGACCAATCGCCACCTCATCGGGAGCATGCCCAGGCGTTGTAGGGAGGTCATACAGGCACGTAGAGGCCACACACACTACTGAGCCTCATTTTGACTTGTTTTAAGGACATTACATCAAAGTTGGATCAGCCTGTAGTGTGGTTTTCCACTTTAATTTTGAGTGTGACTCCAATTCCAGACCTCCATGGGTTGATAAATTTGATTTCCATTGATAATTTTTGTGTGATTTTGTTGTCAGCACATTCAACTATGTAAAGAAAAAAGTATTTAATAAGAATATTTCATTCATTCAGATCTAGGATGTGTTATTTTAGTGTTCCCTTTATTTCTTTGAGCAGTGTATAAGCCACCAATTTCTAGACTTAATGCTTTAATCAGTTGTGTTGTGACAAGGTAGGGGTGGTAAGACCAAGTCCATATTATGGCAAGGACAAATAAATAATAAGCAAAGAGAAATGACAGTCCATCATTACTTTAAGACATGAAGGTCAGTCAATACGGACAATTTCAAGAACTTTGAAAGTTTCTTCAAGTGCAGTCGCGAAAACAATCAAGCTCTGTAACAGGAAAGGAAGACCCAGATTTACCTCTGCTGCAGAGGATAAGTTCATTAGTTACCAGCCTCAGACTGCAGCCCAAATAAATGCTTCACAGAGTTCAAGTAAGAGACACATCTCAACATCAACTGTTCAGAGAAGACTGCGTGAATCAGGCCTTCATGGTCAAATTGTTGCAAAGAAACCACTACTAAAGGACACCAATAAGAAGAGACTTGATTTGGCCAAGAAATACGAGCAATGGACATTAGACTGGTGTAATCTGTCCTTTGGTCTGATGAGTCCAAATGTGCGATTTTTGGATCCAACCGCATGTGTGGATCTCCGCATGTGTGGTTCCCACAGTGAAACATGTAGGAGGAGGTGTGATGGTGTGAGGGTGCTTTGCTGGTGACACTGTCTGTGATTTATTTAGAATTCAAAGCACACTAAACCAGCATGTCGACCACAGAATTCTGCAGCGATACGCCATCCCATCTGGTTTACACTTAGTGGGACTATCATCTGTTTTTCAACAGGACAATGACCCAAAACACACCTCCAGGCTGGAGTTCTGCATCAGATGAACTGGCCTCCACAATCACCCCACCTCAACCCAATTGAGATGGTTTGGGATAAGTTGGACTGCAGAGTGAAATTAAAGCAGCCAACAAGTGCTCAGCATATGTGGGAACTCCTTCAAGACTGTTGGAAAAGCTTGTTGAGGAATGCCAGAGTGTACAAAGCTGTCATCAAGGCAACGGGTGGTGGCTACTTTGAATAATCTATTTTGATTTGTTAAACACTTTTCTGCTTACATCATGATTCCGTATGTGTTATTTCATAGTTTTGATGTCTTCACTGTTATTCTATAATGTAGAAAATAGTTACAAATGAAGAAAAACCCTTGAATGAGGAGGTGTGTCCAAACGTTTGACTTGTACTATATATTCTCACAAAAACTATAAACAGGCATTATGGATTGCCAGACACTTCACTTGTCCTGGGCCAGACCAGCAGACAATATGCACCGTCCAGTATATTTAACACGTCCGATCCATAATGTTAATACATCTGATATGTTTTTGAATTAAACATTTTACTCTGTTTTACTCTGTCAAGAAGTGCCCTCAAGTTCTGTATATCTGTGTTCTGTGGATTCTCCACTTGTCCCACATCAGTACCCTTTGTCTCCTTACGTTTTGTGATTCTCCACTTGTCCCACATCAGTACTCTTTGTCTCCTTATGTTTTGTGATTCCTCACTTGTCCCACATCAGTACCCTTTGTCTCCTTACGTTTTGTGATTCTCCACTTGTCCCACATCAGTACTCTTTGTCTCCTTATGTTTTGTGATTCCTCACTTGTCCCACATCAGTTCTCTTTGTCTCCTTACGTTTTGTGATTCGACACTTGCTGCTCACTCTGCAGCTCCACAAATGATTTCCATGTAAATAGCATGACTGTTGCTGAGCTGGGATGGGATGGGCTGGGATGGGCTGGGCTGGGATGGGCTGAGCTGGGCTGGGCTGGGCTGGGCTGGGCTGGGCTGGGCTGGGCTGGGATGGGCTGAGCTGGGCTGGGCTGGGATGGGCTGGGCTGGGCTGGGCTGAGCTGGGCTGGGATGGGCTGGGATGGGCTGGGCTGGGCTGAGCTGGGCTGGGATGGGCTGGGATGGGCTGGGCTGGGCTGGGCTGAGCTGGGCTGGGATGGGCTGGGATGGGCTGGGCTGGGATGGGCTGAGCTGGGCTGGGCTGGGCTGGGCTGAGCTGGGCTGGGATGGGCTGGGATGGGCTGGGCTGGCTCTTGGCTCTTGGGTCTTGTAAATGCTTCTCTAGCTGCATGACAACAACAAGTCACGCTCTTTGAGAAGGAAACCTCCATTTAATGGGGGTAAACTTCAATAATAAATGCTATTTTCTCTATTCAACTTCCTCTTCAAGTTAATTGAAACCCAAATTGCTTTCAGGTTTTTTCTGGGTTTTCATAGTTAGCAAAAACATGAATATTGTTAGGTTTATTGTTTCATCTACTGAATGTGTGTTTGTGGCTATAAGTGTAGTTATGTGATCAACACGGGTTGGCTTCACATAATAATACTATGACTATGTTAGTCCTCTGAGCTAAAGCCTAGCCTGGTTTCCCAAACCACCTCCATTACAACTTTATGTCCAGAGGACTAAGTAAGGTGACAATATTAGATGAATATGCTACACTGGTATATTCAAGATGAAGGATATAGCTTTAACATGTGAAATATGGTTGTTCTCAAACAGCAGCTCACATCATAACATTATACTGAGGATAGATGGAATAAACAAAACAGCTTTGCCTGTACAAGATATGAAGGAATGTCTTGCCTCAGCATATTAATGCAGCTATGCTAGGTCTGCAAATGTGAAGACACTCGGTGTGTCCTAGTGCACTACTTTACACCATTTCAAAATACAACCAGGATTTCTGGAGTTTGGAAAAGGTACCAACATTTTGCAACCTTACAAATGAAATGGAAATGTGCTGTTGTTTGGCGCCAGATCATGTGTTCTTCTCTGTCTGGTACAAAACACATTATTAAAAATGATATGGATGAAAGCTGTGACTTTATATCCAGTACGTTCAGAATAATATGAGCGATGGACCAATCATCTGTTAGCACAGGAGCTATAGACCAATCATCTGTTAGCACTGGAGCTATAGACCAATGATCTGTTAGCACAGGAGCTATAGACCAATCATCTGTTAGCACTGGAGACACTGAAACACTGTTTGTTCAGCGTGTAATGTGTATTGCATTGTAGTAAGTGTAAATGAGATTCTTGACTGTTGTTGTTGTTGTTGTTGTTGTTAAACTGAACTTTAGTATGTATATATGTATTTAATTAGGTCCCGACATTATAATTATCTACTACAATATATTTATATACCAACAGCCTATTATTCTATACATGTATAATAAGGTTGACCCTTTGTGTTCAGGATGTTAGTCTTTGTTGAAACCCCGGGGGATGTATTATGCCCTAACTGGGGAATGTGTGAAGAACTGGGTGTAAGAAAAGCACACACACACACAATGAATCACTAGTAAGGGAGGCCCAGTAGATATGACACAACATGAATGAGCTGCTGTAGCTAGCTGCTTATAGTAGCTACCTTCATCTGAATATGCTGCATGTCCTGGAATACAGTGTTTATTTGGGCAGAGGAGAACAGCTAGAACATCCCATATGACCTCCACTCTGACCGCCATCAGACTCAGCAATATAGATGGGATGTGTGGGAGGTTGGTTCCATCTATTACTTTACCAAGCTAAGCTGGGTCATGAAATTCAACTTCAGACAGAGGGGAACCTTAGGGTTAAAGTTACATACACTATATATACAAAAGTATGTGGACACCACTTCAAATGAGTGAATTTGGCTATTTCAGCCACACCCGTTGCTGACATGTGTAAAACAATAGAGAACACAGCCATGCAATCTCCATAGACAAACATTGGCAGTAGAATGGCCTTAACTGAAAATCTCAGTGACTTTCAACGTGGCACCGTCATAGGATGCCACCTTTCCAACAAGTCAGATGGTCAAATTTCTGCCATGCTAGATCTGCCCCGGTCAACTGTAAGTGCTGTTATTGTGAAGTGGAAACATCTTGGAGCAACAATGGCTCAGCCGCAAAGTGGTAGGCCACACAAGTTCACAGAATGGGACCTTAGAGTGCTGAAGTGTATAGCGCATAAAAATCATCTGTCCTCGGTTGCAACACTCACTACCGAGTTCCAAACTGCCTCTGGAAGCAACGTCAGCACAAGAACTGTTCTTTGGGAGCTTCATGAAATGGGTTTCCATGGCCGAACAGCCACACACAAGCCTAAGATCACCATGCGCAATGCCAAGCGTTGGCTGGAGTGGTGTAAAGCTCACCGCCATTGGACTCTGGAGCAGTGGAAATATTCTCTGGAGTGACGAATCACGCTTCATCATCTGGCAGTTCGACAGACGAATCTGGGTTTGGCAGATGCCAGGAGATTACTACCTGCCCGAAAGCGTACTGTCAACTGTAAAGTTTGGTGGAGGAGGAATAATGGTCTGGGGCTGTTTTTCATGGTTCGGGCTAGGCCCCTTAGTTTCAGTGAAGGGAAATCTTAACGCTACAGCATACAATGACATTCTGGATTATTCTGCTCTTCCAACTTTATAGCAACAATTTGGGGAAGTCCCTTTCCTGTTTCAGCATGACAATGTCCCTGTGCAAAAAGCGAGGTCCATGTAGAAATGGTTTGTCCAGAAGTTGTGGAAGAACTCGACTGGCCTGCACAGAGCCCTGATCTCAAACCCATCGACCCCCTTTGGGAGGAATTGGAACGCCGACTGCAAGCCAGGCATAATCCACCAACATCAGTGCCCGACCTCACTAATGCTCTTGTGGCTGTATGGAAGCAAGTCCCCACAGCAATGTTCCAACATCTAGTGGAAATCCTTCCCAGAAGAGTGGAGGCTGTTATAGCAGCAATGTTCCAACATCTAGTGGAAATCCTTCCCAGAAGAGTAGAGGCTGTTATAGCAGCAATGTTCCAACATCTAGTGGAAATCCTTCCCAGAAGAGTAGAGGCTGTTATAGCAGCAATGTTCCAACATCTAGTGGAAATCCTTCCCAGAAGAGTGGAGGCTGTTATAGCAGCAATGTTCCAACATCTAGTGGAAATCCTTCCCAGAAGAGTAGAGGCTGTTATAGCAGCAATGTTCCAACATCTAGTGGAAATCCTTCCCAGAAGAGTGGAGGCTGTTATAGCAGCAATGTTCCAACATCTAGTGGAAATCCTTCCCAGAAGAGTAGAGGCTGTTATAGCAGCAATGTTCCAACATCTAGTGGAAATCCTTCCCAGAAGAGTGGAGGCTGTTATAGCAGCAATGTTCCAACATCTAGTGGAAAGCCTTCCCAGAAGAGTGGAGGCTGTTATAGCAGCAATGTTCCAACATCTAGTGGAAATCCTTCCCAGAAGAGTGGAGGCTGTTATAGCAGCAATGTTCCAACATCTAGTGGAAATCCTTCCCAGAAGAGTGGAGGCTGTTATAGCAGCAATGTTCCAACATCTAGTGGAAATCCTTCCCAGAAGAGTGGAGGCTGTTATAGCAGCAATGTTCCAACATCTAGTGGAAATCCTTCCCAGAAGAGTGGAGGCTGTTATAGCAGCAATGTTCCAACATCTAGTGGAAATCCTTCCCAGAAGAGTAGGGGCTGTTATAGCAGCAATGTTCCAACATCTAGTGGAAATCCTTCCCAGAAGAGTAGAGGCTGTTATAGCAGCAATGTTCCAACATCTAGTGGAAATCCTTCCCAGAAGAGTGGAGGCTGTTATAGCAGCAATGTTCCAACGTCTAGTGGAAATCCTTCCCAGAAGAGTGGAGGCTGTTATTGCAGCAATGTTCCAACATCTAGTGGAAATCCTTCCCAGAAGAGTAGAGGCTGTTATAGCAGCAATGTTCCAACATCTAGTGGAAATCCTTCCCAGAAGAGTGGAGGCTGTTATAGCAGCAATGTTCCAACATCTAGTGGAAATCCTTCCCAGAAGAGTAGAGGCTGTTATAGCAGCAATGTTCCAACATCTAGTGGAAATCCTTCCCAGAAGAGTGGAGGCTGTTATAGCAGCAATGTTCCAACATCTAGTGGAAATCCTTCCCAGAAGAGTAGAGGCTGTTATAGCAGCAATGTTCCAACATCTAGTGGAAATCCTTCCCAGAAGAGTGGAGGCTGTTATAGCAGCAATGTTCCAACATCTAGTGGAAATCCTTCCCAGAAGAGTAGAGGCTGTTATAGCAGCAATGTTCCAACATCTAGTGGAAATCCTTCCCAGAAGAGTGGAGGCTGTTATAGCAGCAATGTTCCAACATCTAGTGGAAATCCTTCCCAGAAGAGTAGAGGCTGTTATAGCAGCAATGTTCCAACATCTAGTGGAAATCCTTCCCAGAAGAGTGGAGGCTGTTATAGCAGCAATGTTCCAACATCTAGTGGAAATCCTTCCCAGAAGAGTAGAGGCTGTTATAGCAGCAATGTTCCAACATCTAGTGGAAAGCCTTCCCAGAAGAGTGGAGGCTGTTATAGCAGCAATGTTCCAACATCTAGTGGAAATCCTTCCCAGAAGAGTGGAGGCTGTTATAGCAGCAATGTTCCAACATCTAGTGGAAATCCTTCCCAGAAGAGTGGAGGCTGTTATAGCAGCAATGTTCCAACATCTAGTGGAAATCCTTCCCAGAAGAGTGGGGGCTGTTATAGCAGCAATGTTCCAACATCTAGTGGAAATCCTTCCCAGAAGAGTGGAGGCTGTTATAGCAGCAATGTTCCAACATCTAGTGGAAATCCTTCCCAGAAGAGTAGGGGCTGTTATAGCAGCAATGTTCCAACATCTAGTGGAAATCCTTCCCAGAAGAGTAGAGGCTGTTATAGCAGCAATGTTCCAACATCTAGTGGAAATCCTTCCCAGAAGAGTGGAGGCTGTTATAGCAGCAATGTTCCAACGTCTAGTGGAAATCCTTCCCAGAAGAGTGGAGGCTGTTATAGCAGCAATGTTCCAACATCTAGTGGAAATCCTTCCCAGAAGAGTAGAGGCTGTTATAGCAGCAATGTTCCAACATCTAGTGGAAATCCTTCCCAGAAGAGTGGAGGCTGTTATAGCAGCAATGTTCCAACATCTAGTGGAAATCCTTCCCAGAAGAGTAGAGGCTGTTATAGCAGCAATGTTCCAACATCTAGTGGAAATCCTTCCCAGAAGAGTGGAGGCTGTTATAGCAGCAATGTTCCAACATCTAGTGGAAATCCTTCCCAGAAGAGTAGAGGCTGTTATAGCAGCAATGTTCCAACATCTAGTGGAAATCCTTCCCAGAAGAGTGGAGGCTGTTATAGCAGCAATGTTCCAACATCTAGTGGAAATCCTTCCCAGAAGAGTAGAGGCTGTTATAGCAGCAATGTTCCAACATCTAGTGGAAATCCTTCCCAGAAGAGTGGAGGCTGTTATAGCAGCAATGTTCCAACATCTAGTGGAAATCCTTCCCAGAAGAGTGGAGGCTGTTATAGCAGCAATGTTCCAACATCTAGTGGAAATCCTTCCCAGAAGAGTAGAGGCTGTTATAGCAGCAATGTTCCAACATCTAGTGGAAATCCTTCCCAGAAGAGTGGAGGCTGTTATAGCAGCAATGTTCCAACATCTAGTGGAAAACCTTCCCAGAAGAGTGGAGGCTGTTAAAGCAGCAAAGGGGGACCAACTCCATGTTAATGCCCATGATTTTGGATTGAAATGTTTGATGAGCAGGTGTCCACATACTTTTGGTCATGTAGTGTATTTGTTCAAATCACCTTAAACTGAAAACGTCTCAATTCACCTGTTATTGGTCCTTTACACCTGAAATCCCCCATACCTCACGACTCATACACTTGAATTACCCCACTTTATCTTCTGCAGACATTTTGAGTTCAAAAATATATGTCAGAAAGTACAATAGGAAACTACACTTCCTCTTTTCTCTGCATTTTCTATTGTCTATAGCATAAGACACTTTGATCAAAGTTGAACTTAAATAATTTGTTAGAAGTAGAAGAAGACACTGAACAGCAGAACATCTTAGTCTGTGTTAGCCCTCCTGTCTGCCTAAGCCTTAATGAGTATGCCATGTGCAACATAGAGGCTGGATGAGAAACGGCACCAACACTGGCCCGTGGGGGGAACCAAAAGGTCCCCACGGGCCTCTGAGTAGTTAGCGGTTAGCTGCTTTGAATATTTCTCAGTAAAAGAGCGTCTAGTGGGAAACACTCCTTGCTGGATCAATATTTGCTCTTTAGGATGATGAGCTACTAGGTAAATGTCTATTTTGTAGTTGTTAAGCCTCCTTCAATCCATTGATTTTTTCCGATTAGATGAAGACGGTTAACTTTGATTATAAAACGGGTTGTTGGACTAGCAGACAGTGCTGTATTGGTGTTGTATTAGCCATCAAAGAAACACCTATGCCTGCTGACAGTTCCATCAGAAAATGATCACTGCACCTACGTTGCTGTCTGAATCATCTCTTGTATTTATCTCAACTATATTATAATGGTCATGTTGCTCCCTGAGTAGACTGTAGACCTCTTCCTTTTCCCTGAGCAGACTGTAGACCTCTTCCTTTTCCCTGAGTAGACTATAGACCTCTTCCTTTTCCCTGAGCAGACTGTAGACCTCTTCCTTTTGCCTTAGTAGACTATAGACCTCTTCCTTTTCCCTGAGTAGACTATAGACCTCTTCCTTTTCCCTGAGTAGACTATAGACCTCTTCCTTTTGCCTTAGTAGACTATAGACCTCTTCTTTTTCCTGAGTAGACTATAGACATTTTCCTTTTACCTTAGCAGACTGTAGACCTCTTCCTTTTCCCTGAGTAGACTGTAGACCTCTTCTTTTCCCTGAGCAGACTGTAGACCTCTTCCTTTTCCCTGAGTAGACTATAGACCTCTTCATTTTCCCTGAGTAGACTATAGACCTCTTCCTTTTGCCTTAGTAGACTATAGACCTCTTCTTTTTCCTGAGTAGACTATAGACATTTTCCTTTTACCTGAGCAGAATGTAGACCTCTTCCTTTTCCCTGAGTAGACTGTAGACCTCTTCTTTTCCCTGAGCAGACTGTAGACCTCTTCTTTTCCCTGAGCAGACTGTAGACTTCTTCTTTTCCCTGAGCAGACTGTAGACCTCTTCCTTTTCCCTGAGTAGACAATAGACCTTTTCCTTTTCCCAAGCTGTCTTAATGACTGTAGAGACTCCTATCTTTACTCTGACTGAGTGTAGTAATGAGTGTAGAGACTCGTATCTTTACTCTGACTGAGTGTCTTAATGAGTGTAGAGACTCCTATCTTTACTCTGACTGAGTGTAGTAATGAGTGTAGAGACTCCTGTCTTTACTCTGACTGAATGTAGTAATGAGTGTAGAGACTCCTTTCTTTACTCTGACTGTGATGATTGCATATTCCCTCTCTTTTCTCCCAGTCTGTCTTGTGTATTGACTGCGTTGCATAATCCCTTTTCCCTAAGTCATTCTGAGTCTGGGGAAAGCATCATGACCCCTTCCTTCAATTCTCTCTGCCTGTGTAATGGCAGTATGACAGGCATTTTCCTTTCCCCCAGCCTGTCTGAGGGTAGAAAGCTGAGGCCCCTTCAGCCTCCTTCACAGTAACAGTGGCACAAGCAAGCCCTGGCTGTCAGGCACGCACACACACACACACACACACACACACACACACACACACACACACACACACACACAAACACACACACACACACACACACACACACACACACACACACACACACACACACACACACACACACACACACACACACACACACACACACACACACACACAGCTAGGCAGCCATGCAGTAAGAGAGAGGCTGTAAAAGGAGATGTGGATTTTTATTCGGACATTTTGTGAATGTTGCTTCTGAAACATGCCAATTTCCTTGATTCGATACGGTGCGGCTCGCCGTTGTTGGTCAGACTCGGCAGCTTATACAAAGAGAGAGAGAGGGATGTGTGCGTTGCCTGGGTAGAGCTGAGAGCCGAGCGGAGAGAGCAGAGTATTGTGTACATACATTATTGATTCTGCTGCGGAGGCTTTGAAACTCCATTGCCGCCTTCCAAATGACACTCTTTCCCCTACACAGAGGCTCATAATTAATTAACTTTGTAGGGAATAGGGAACCATTGGGGATGCAGCCAAGGTCAGGTGAAATAAACATGTGGAAGCCTAGTGGTACAGATATTTACTCTGTTTCATTGGCCCAAGAATGGGTATTGTTACAGAATGGGTATGGATCTGTTACAGAATGGATAGAATAGTATGGATCTGTTTCAGAATGGATAGAATGGTATGGATCTGTTTCAGAATGGATAGAATGGTATGGATCTGTTACAGAAAGGATAGAATGGTATGGATCTGTTACAGAATGGATAGAATGGTATGGATCTGTTACAGAATGGATAGAATGGTATGAATCTGTTACAGAATGGATAGAATGGTATGGATCTGTTACAGAATGGATAGAATGGGTGTGGATCTGTTACAGAATGGGTATGGATCTGTTACAAAATGGATAGAATGGTGTGGATCTGTTAAAGAATGTATAGAATGGTATGGATCGTTTACAGAATAGATAGAATGGTATGGATCTGTTTCAGAATGGATAGAATGGTATGGATCTGTTACAGAATAGATAGAATGGGTGTGGATCTGTTACAGAATGGATAGAATGGTATGGATCTGTTACAGAATGGATAGAATGGTATGGATCTGTTACATAATGGATAGAATGGTATGGATCTGTTACATAATGGTATGGATCTGTCACAGAATGGATAGAATGGTATGGATTTGTTACAGCATGGATAGAATGGTATGGATTTGTTACAGAATGGATAGAAGTGTATGGATCTGTTACAGAATGGATAGAATGGTATGGATCTGTTACAGAATGGATAGAATGGTATGGATCTGTTTCAGAATGGATATAATGGTATGGATCTGTTTCAGAATGGATAGAATGGTATGGATCTGTTACAGAATGGATAGAATTGTATGGATCTGTTTCAGAATGGATAGAATTGTATGGATCTGTTACAGAATGGATAGAATGGTATGGATCTGTTTCAGAATGGATAGAATAGTATGGATCTGTTACAGAATGGATAGAATGGTATGGATCTGTTACAGAATGGATAGAATGGTATGGATCTGTTTCAGAATGGATAGAATGGTATGGATCTGTTACAGAATGGATGGAATGGTATGGATCTGTTTCAGAATGGATAGAAGGGTATGGATATGTTACAGAATGGATAGAATGGTATGGATCTGTTACAGAATGGATAGAATGGTATGGATCTGTTTCAGAATGGATAGAATGGGTGTGGATCTATTACAGAATGGATAGAATGGTATGGATCTGTTTCAGAATGGATATAATGGGTATGGATTTGTTACAGAATGACTGGAATGGTAGGGATCTGTTTCAGAATGTATAGAATGGTATGGATCTGTTATAGAATGGATATCATGGTCGGGATCTGTTACAGAATGGATTTAATGGGTATGGATCTGTTACAAAATAGATAGAATGGGTGTGGATCTGTTACAGAATGGATAGAATGGTATGGATCTGTTACAGAATGGATAGAATGGTATGGATCTGTTACATAATGGTATGGATCTGTCACAGAATGGATAGAATGGTATCGATTTGTTACAGAATGGATAGAATAGTATGGATCTGTTACAGAATGGATAGAATGGTATGGATCTGTTACAGAATGGATAGAATGGTATGGATCTGTTACAGAATGGATAGAATGGTATGGATCTGTTTCAGAATGGATAGAATGGTATGGATCTGTTTCAGAATGGATAGAATGGTATGGATCTGTTACAGAATGGATAGAATTGTATGGATCTGTTTCAGAATGGATAGAATTGTATGGATCTGTTTCAGAATGGATAGAATTGTATGGATATGTTACAGAATGGATAGAATGGTAGGGATCTGTTACAGAATGGCTATAACGGTAGGGATCTGTTACAGAATGGATAGAATGGTATGGATCTGTTACAGAATGGATAGAATGGTATGGATCTGTTCCATAATGGATAGAATGGTATGGATCTGTTACAGAATGGATAGAATGGTATGGATCTGTTTCAGAATGGATAGAATGGTAAGGGTTTGTTACAGAATGGATAGAATGGTATGGATTTGTTACAGAATGGATAGAATGGGTGTGGATCTGTTACAGAATAGATAGGATGGTATGGATCGGTTACAGAATGGATAGAATGGTATGGATCTGTTACAGAATGGGTATGGATCTGTTACAGAATGGATAGAATGGTATGGATCTGTTTCAGAATGGATAGAATGGTAAGGGTTTGTTACAGAATGGATAGAATGGTATGGATTTGTTACAGAATGGATATAATGGTAGGGATCTGTTACAGAATGGATAGAATGGTATGGATCTGTTACAGAATGGATAGAATGGTATGGATCTGTTATAGAATGGATAGAATGGTATGGATCTGTTACATAATGGATAGAATGGTATGGATCTGTTACAGAATGGATAGAATGGTATGGATCTGTTTCAGAATGGATAGAATGGGTATGGATCTGTTTCAGAATGGATAGAATGGTATGGGTTTGTTACAGAATGGATAGAATGGTATGGATTTGTTTCAGAATGGATAGAATGGTATGGATATGTTACAGAATGGATAGAATTGTATGGATCTGTTTCAGAATGGATAGAATTGTATGGATCTGTTTCAGAATGGATAGAATGGTATGGATCTGTTACAGAATGGATAGAATTGTATGGATCTGTTTCAGAATGGATAGAATGGTATGGATCTGTTACAGAATGATATAATGGTATGGATCTGTTACAGAATGGATAGAATTGTAGGATCTGTTTCAGAATGGATAGAATTGTATGGATCTGTTTCAGAATGGATAGAATTGTATGGATAGGTTACAGAATGGATAGAATGGTATGGATCTGTTTCAGAATGGATAGAATGGTATGGATCTGTTACAGAATGATAGAATGGTATGGATCTGTTACAGAATGGATAGAATTGTATGGATCTGTATCAGAATGGATAGAATTGTATGGATCTGTTTCAGAATGGATAGAATTGTATGGATATGTTACAGAATGGATAGAATGGTATGGATCTGTTACAGAATGGATATAATGGTAGGGATCTGTTACAGAATGGATAGAATGGCATGGATCTGTTACAGAATGGATAGAATGGTATGGATCTGTTATAGAATGGATAGAATGGTATGGATCTGTTACATAATGGATAGAATGGTATGGATCTGTTACAGAATGGATAGAATGGTATGGATCTGTTTCAGAATGGATAGAATGGGTATGGATCTGTTTCCGAATGGATAGAATGGTATGGGTTTGTTACAGAATGGATAGAATGGTATGGATTTGTTACAGAATGGATAGAATGGGTGTGGATCTGTTACAGAATAGATAGGATGGTATGGATCGGTTACAGAATGGATAGAATGGTATGGATCTGTTACAGAATGGGTATGGATCTGTTACAGAATGGATAGAATGTTATGGATCTGTTTCAGAATGGATAGAATGGTATGGATCTGTTTCAGAATGGATATAATGGGTATGGATCTGTTACAGAATGTGTAGAATGGTATGGATCTGTTACATAATGGATATAATGGGTATGGATTCGTTACAGAATGGATTTAATGGTATGGATTTGTTACAGAATGGATAGAATGGTATGGATCTGTTACAGAATGGGTATGGATCTGTTTCAGAATGCATAGAATGGGTATGGATCTGTTACAGAATGGATAGAATGGTATGGATCTGTTTCAGAATGGATAGAATTGTATGGATCTGTTACAGAATGGATAGAATGGTATGGATCTGTTTCAGAATGGATAGAATAGTATGGATCTGTTACAGAATGGATAGAATGGTATGGATCTGTTACAGAATGGATAGAATGGTATGGATCTGTTTCAGAATGGATAGAATGGTATGGATCTGTTACAGAATGGATGGAATGGTATGGATCTGTTTCAGAATGGATAGAATGGTATGGATATGTTACAGAATGGATAGAATGGTATGGATCTGTTACAGAATGGATAGAATGGTATGGATCTGTTTCAGAATGGATAGAATGGGTGTGGATCTATTACAGAATGGATAGAATGGTATGGATCTGTTTCAGAATGGATATAATGGGTATGGATTTGTTACAGAATGACTGGAATGGTATGGATCTGTTACAGAATGGATAGAATGGTATGGATCTGTTACATAATGGTATGGATCTGTCACAGAATGGATAGAATGGTATGGATTTGTTACAGAATGGATATAATAGTATGGATCTGTTACAGAATGGATAAAATGGTATGGATCTGTTTCAGAATGGATAGAATGGTATGGATCTGTTTCAGAATGGATAGAATGGTATGGATCTGTTTCAGAATGGATAGAATGGTATGGATCTGTTACAGAATGGATAGAATTGTATGGATCTGTTTCAGAATGGATAGAATTGTATGGATCTGTTTCAGAATGGATAGAATTGTATGGATATGTCACAGAATGGATAGAATGGTAGGGATCTGTTACAGAATGGCTATAACGGTAGGGATCTGTTACAGAATGGATAGAATGGTATGGATCTGTTACAGAATGGATAGAATGGTATGGATCTGTTCCATAATGGATAGAATGGTATGGATCTGTTACAGAATGGATAGAATGGTATGGATCTGTTTCAGAATGGATAGAATGGTAAGGGTTTGTTACAGAATGGATAGAATGGTATGGATTTGTTACAGAATGGATAGAATGGGTGTGGATCTGTTACAGAATAGATAGGATGGTATGGATCGGTTACAGAATGGATAGAATGGTATGGATCTGTTACAGAATGGGTATGGATCTGTTACAGAATGGATAGAATGTTACGGATCTGTTACATAATAGATAGAATGGGTATGGATCTGTTACAGAATGGATAGAATGGTATGGATCTGTTTCAGAATGGATAGAATGGTATGGATCTTTTTCAGAATGGATATAATGGGTATGGATCTGTTACAGAATGTGTAGACTGGTATGGATCTGTTTCAGAATGGATAGAATGGTATGGATCGGTTACAGAATGGATAGAATGGGTATGGATCTGTTACAGAATGGATAGAATAGTATGGATCTGTTACAGAATGGATAGAATGGTATGGATCTGTTACAGAATGGATAGAATGGTATGGATCTGTTACAGAATGGATAGAATGGTATGGATCATTTATAGAATGGATAGAATGGTATGGATCTGTTACATAATGGATAGAATGGGTATGGATTTGTTACAGAATGGCTGGAATGGTATGGATCTGTTTCAGAATGGATAGAATCGTATGGATCTATTACAGAATGGATAGAATGGGTATGGATTTGTTACAGAATGGCTGGAATGGTATGGATCTGTTTTAGAATGGATAGAATGGTATGGATCTATTACAAAATGGATAGAATGGGTGTGGATTTTTTACAGAATAGATATAATGGGTGTCGATCTATTACAGAATGGATAGAATGGGTGTGGATCTGTTGCAGAATGGCTGGAATGGTATGGATTTGTTACAGAATGGATACAATGAGTGTGTATCTGTTACAGAATAGATATAATGGGTGTGGATCTGTTACAGAATGGATAGAATGGGTGTGGATTGGTTACTGAATGGATAGAATGGTATGGATCGTTTACAGAATAGATAGAATGGTAGGGATCTGTTTCAGAATGGATAGAATGGGTGTGGATCTGTTACAGAACACATAGAATGGTGTGGATCTGTTTCAGAATGGATAGAATGGTATGGATCTGTTACAGAATGGATTGAATGGTATGGATCTGTTAAAGAATGGATAGAATTGTATGGATCTGTTTCAGAATGGATAGAATTGTATGGATATGTTACAGAATGTATAGAATGGTATGGATCTGTTACAGAATGGATATAATGGTAGGGATCTGTTACAGAATGGATATAATGGGTATGGATCTGTTACAGAATAGATAGAATGGGTGTGGGTCTGTTATAGAATGTATAGAATGGTATGGATCTGTTACATAATGGATAGAATGGTATGGATCTGTTTCAGAATGGATAGAATGGTATGGATCTGTTTCAGAATGGATATAATGGGTATGGATTTGTTACAGAATGACTGGAATGGTATGGATCTGTTACAGAATGGATAGAATGGTATGGATCTGTTACATAATGGTATGGATCTGTTACAGAATGGATATAATGGGTATGGATCTGTTACAGAATGGATAGAATGGGTGTGGGTCTGTTATAGAATGTATAGAATGGTATGGATCTGTTACATAATGGATAGAATGGGTGTGGATCTATTACAGAATGGATAGAATGGTATGGATCTGTTTCAGAATGGATATAATGGGTATGGATTTGTTACAGAATGACTGGAATGGTATGGATCTGTTACAGAATGGATAGAATGGTATGGATCTGTTACATAATGGTATGGATCTGTCACAGAATGGATAGAATGGTATGGATTTGTTACAGAATGGATATAATAGTATGGATCTGTTACAGAATGGATAAAATGGTATGGATCTGTTTCAGAATGGATAGAATGGTATGGATCTGTTTCAGAATGGATAGAATGGTATGGATCTGTTTCAGAATGGATAGAATGGTATGGATCTGTTACAGAATGGATAGAATTGTATGGATCTGTTTCAGAATGGATAGAATTGTATGGATCTGTTTCAGAATGGATAGAATTGTATGGATATGTCACAGAATGGATAGAATGGTAGGGATCTGTTACAGAATGGCTATAACGGTAGGGATCTGTTACAGAATGGATAGAATGGTATGGATCTGTTACAGAATGGATAGAATGGTATGGATCTGTTCCATAATGGATAGAATGGTATGGATCTGTTACAGAATGGATAGAATGGTATGGATCTGTTTCAGAATGGATAGAATGGTAAGGGTTTGTTACAGAATGGATAGAATGGTATGGATTTGTTACAGAATGGATAGAATGGGTGTGGATCTGTTACAGAATAGATAGGATGGTATGGATCGGTTACAGAATGGATAGAATGGTATGGATCTGTTACAGAATGGGTATGGATCTGTTACAGAATGGATAGAATGTTACGGATCTGTTACATAATAGATAGAATGGGTATGGATCTGTTACAGAATGGATAGAATGGTATGGATCTGTTTCAGAATGGATAGAATGGTATGGATCTTTTTCAGAATGGATATAATGGGTATGGATCTGTTACAGAATGTGTAGAATGGTATGGATCTGTTTCAGAATGGATAGAATGGTATGGATCGGTTACAGAATGGATAGAATGGGTATGGATCTGTTACAGAATGGATAGAATAGTATGGATCTGTTACAGAATGGATAGAATGGTATGGATCTGTTACAGAATGGATAGAATGGTATGGATCTGTTACAGAATGGATAGAATGGTATGGATCATTTATAGAATGGATAGAATGGTATGGATCTGTTACATAATGGATAGAATGGGTATGGATTTGTTACAGAATGGCTGGAATGGTATGGATCTGTTTCAGAATGGATAGAATCGTATGGATCTATTACAGAATGGATAGAATGGGTATGGATTTGTTACAGAATGGCTGGAATGGTATGGATCTGTTTTAGAATGGATAGAATGGTATGGATCTATTACAAAATGGATAGAATGGGTGTGGATTTTTTACAGAATAGATATAATGGGTGTCGATCTATTACAGAATGGATAGAATGGGTGTGGATCTGTTGCAGAATGGCTGGAATGGTATGGATTTGTTACAGAATGGATACAATGAGTGTGTATCTGTTACAGAATAGATATAATGGGTGTGGATCTGTTACAGAATGGATAGAATGGGTGTGGATCTGTTACAGAATGGATAGAATGGTATGGATCGTTTACAGAATAGATAGAATGGTAGGGATCTGTTTCAGAATGGATAGAATGGGTGTGGATCTGTTACAGAACACATAGAATGGTATGGATCTGTTTCAGAATGGATAGAATGGTATGGATCTGTTACAGAATGGATTGAATGGTATGGATCTGTTAAAGAATGGATAGAATTGTATGGATCTGTTTCAGAATGGATAGAATTGTATGGATATGTTACAGAATGTATAGAATGGTATGGATCTGTTACAGAATGGATATAATGGTAGGGATCTGTTACAGAATGGATATAATGGGTATGGATCTGTTACAGAATAGATAGAATGGGTGTGGGTCTGTTATAGAATGTATAGAATGGTATGGATCTGTTACATAATGGATAGAATGGTATGGATCTGTTTCAGAAAGGATAGAATGGGTATGGATCTGTTTCAGAATGGATAGAATGGTATGGGTTTGTTACAGAATGGATAGAATGGTATGGATTTGTTACAGAATGGATAGAATGGTATGGTTCTGTTACAGAATGGGTATGGATCTGTTTCAGAATGCATAGAATGGGTATGGATCTGTTACAGAATGGATAGAATGGTATGGATCTGTTTCAGAATGGATAGAATGGTATGGATCTGTTACATAATGGGCATGGATCTGTCACAGAATGGATAGAATGGTATGGATTTGTTACAGCATGGATAGAATGGTATGGATTTGTTACAGAATGCATAGAATGGTATGGATCTGTTTCAGAATGGATAGAATAGTATGGATCTGTTACAGAATGGATAGAATGGTATGGATCTGTTTCAGAATGGATAGAATGGTATGGATCTGTTACAGAATGGATAGAATGGTATGGATCTGTTTCAGAATGGATAGAATGGTATGGATCTGTTACAGAATGGATAGAATGGTAGGGATCTGTTACAGAATGGATAGAATGGAATGGATCTGTTTCAGAATGGATAGAATGGGTGTGTATCTATTACAAAATGGATAGAATGGTATGGATCTGTCTCAGAATGGTATGGATCTGTTACAGAATGGATAGAATGGTATGGATCTGTTACAGAATGGATAGAATGGGTAAGAATTTGTTACAGAATGGCTGGAATGGTATGGATCTGTTTCAGAATGGATAGAATGGTATGGATCTGTTACAGAATGGATAGAATGGGTATGGATCTGTTACAGAATGGATAGAATGGTATGGATTTGTTTCAGAATGGATAGAATGGTATGGATATGTTACAGAATGGATAGAATTGTATGGATCTGTTTCAGAATGGATAGAATTGTATGGATCTGTTACATAATGGATAGAATGGGTATGGATCTGTTACAGAATGGATAGAATAGTATGGATCTGTTACAGAATGGATAGAATGGTATGGATCTGTTACAGAATGGATAGAATGGTATGGATCTGTTACAGAATGGATAGAATGGTATGGATCATTTATAGAATGGATAGAATGGTATGGATCTGTTACATAATGGATAGAATGGGTATGGATTTGTTACAGAATGGCTGGAATGGTATGGATCTGTTTCAGAATGGATAGAATGGTATGGATCTGTTACAGAATGGATATAATGGTAGGGATCTGTTACAGAATGGATATAATGGGTATGGGTCTGTTACAGAATAGATAGAATGGGTGTGGATATGTTACAGAATGGATAGAATGGTATGGATCTGTTACAGAATGGATAGAATGGTATGGATCTGTTACAGAATGGATAGAATGGTATGGATCTGTTACAGAATGGATAGAATGGTATGGACCTGTTATAGAATGGATAGAATGGTATGGATCTGTTACATAATGGATAGAATGGTATGGATCTGTTACAGAATGGATAGAATGGTATGGATCTGTTAGGGAATGGATAGAATGGTATGGATCATTTACAGAATCGATAGAATAGTATGGATCTGTTACATAATGGATAGAATGGTATGGATTTGTTACAGAATGGATAGAATGGTATGGATCTGTTTCAGAATGGATAGAATGGTATGGATCTGTTTCAGAATGGATAGAATTGTATGGATATGTTACAGAATGGATAGAATGGTATGGATCTGTCACAGAATGGATAGAATGGTATGGATCTGTTATAGAATGGATAGAATGGTATGGATCTGTTACATAATGGATAGAATTGTATGGATCTGTTACAGAATGGATAGAATGGTATGGATCTGTTTCAGAATGGATAGAATGGTATGGATTTGTTACAGAATGGATAGAATGGTATGGTTCTGTTACAGAATGGGTATGGATCTGTTTCAGAATGCATAGAATGGGTATGGATCTGTTTCAGAATGGATAGAATGGTATGGATCTGTTTCAGAATGGATAGAATGGTATGGATCTGTTACAGAACGGGTATGGATCTGTTTCAGAATGCATAGAATGGGTGTGGATCTATTACAGAATGGATAGAATGGTATGGAACTGTTTCAGAATGAATAGAATGGTATGGATCTGTTACAGAATGGATTTGTTACAGAATGCATAGAATGGTATGGATCTGTTTCAGAATGGGTAGAATAGTATGGATCTGTTACAGAATGGATAGAATAGTATGGATCTGTTACAGAATGGATAGAACTGTATGGATCTGTTTCAGAATGGTTAGAATGGTATGGATCTGTTACAGAATGGATAGAATGGTATGGATCTGTTTCAGAATGGATAGAATGGTATGGATCTGTTACAGAATGGATATAATGGTAGGGATCTGTTACAGAATGGATATAATGGGTATGGGTCTGTTACAGAATAGATAGAATGGGTGTGGATATGTTACAAAATGGATAGAATGGTATGGATCCGTTACAGAATGGATAGAATGGTATGGATCTGTTACAGAATGGATAGAATGGTATGGATCTGTTACAGAATGGATAGAATGGTATGGACCTGTTATAGAATGGATAGAATGGTATGGATCTGTTACATAATGGATAGAATGGTATGGATCTGTTACAGAATGGATAGAATGGTATGGATCTGTTAGGGAATGGATAGAATGGTATGGATCATTTACAGAATCGATAGAATAGTATGGATCTGTTACATAATGGATAGAATGGTATGGATTTGTTACAGAATGGATAGAATGGTATGGATCTGTTTCAGAATGGATAGAATGGTATGGATCTGTTTCAGAATGGATAGAATTGTATGGATATGTTACAGAATGGATAGAATGGTATGGATCTGTCACAGAATGGATAGAATGGTATGGATCTGTTATAGAATGGATAGAATGGTATGGATCTGTTACATAATGGATAGAATTGTATGGATCTGTTACAGAATGGATAGAATGGTATGGATCTGTTTCAGAATGGATAGAATGGTATGGATTTGTTACAGAATGGATAGAATGGTATGGTTCTGTTACAGAATGGGTATGGATCTGTTTCAGAATGCATAGAATGGGTATGGATCTGTTTCAGAATGGATAGAATGGTATGGATCTGTTTCAGAATGGATAGAATGGTATGGATCTGTTACAGAACGGGTATGGATCTGTTTCAGAATGCATAGAATGGGTGTGGATCTATTACAGAATGGATAGAATGGTATGGAACTGTTTCAGAATGAATAGAATGGTATGGATCTGTTACAGAATGGATTTGTTACAGAATGCATAGAATGGTATGGATCTGTTTCAGAATGGGTAGAATAGTATGGATCTGTTACAGAATGGATAGAATAGTATGGATCTGTTACAGAATGGATAGAACTGTATGGATCTGTTTCAGAATGGTTAGAATGGTATGGATCTGTTTCAGAATGGATAGAATAGTATGGATCTGTTACAGAATGGATAGAATGGTATGGATCTGTTTCAGAATGGATAGAATGGTATGGATCTGTTACAGAATGGATAGAATGGTATGGATCTGTTTCAGAATGGATAGAATGGTATGGATCTGTTACAGAATGGATAGAATGGTAGGGATCTGTTACAGAATGGATAGAATGGTATGGATCTGTTTCAGAATGGATAGAATGGGTGTGTATCTATTACAAAATGGATAGAATGGTATGGATCTGTCTCAGAATGGTATGGATCTGTTACAGAATGGATAGAATGGTATGGATCTGTTACAGAATGGATAGAATGGTATGGATCTGTTACAGAATGGATAGAATGGTAGGGATCTGTTACAGAATGGATAGAATGGTATGGATCTGTTTCAGAATGGATAGAATGGGTGTGTATCTATTACAAAATGGATAGAATGGTATGGATCTGTCTCAGAATGGTATGGATCTGTTACAGAATGGATAGAATGGTATGGATCTGTTACAGAATGGATAGAATGGGTAAGAATTTGTTACAGAATGGCTGGAATGGTATGGATCTGTTTCAGAATGGATAGAATGGTATGGATCTGTTACAGAATGGATAGAATGGGTATGGATCTGTTACAGAATGGATAGAATGGTATGGATTTGTTTCAGAATGGATAGAATGGTATGGATATGTTACAGAATGGATAGAATTGTATGGATCTGTTTCAGAATGGATAGAATTGTATGGATCTGTTACATAATGGATAGAATGGGTATGGATCTGTTACAGAATGGATAGAATAGTATGGATCTGTTACAGAATGGATAGAATGGTATGGATCTGTTACAGAATGGATAGAATGGTATGGATCTGTTACAGAATGGATAGAATGGTATGGATCATTTATAGAATGGATAGAATGGTATGGATCTGTTACATAATGGATAGAATGGGTATGGATTTGTTACAGAATGGCTGGAATGGTATGGATCTGTTTCAGAATGGATAGAATGGTATGGATCTGTTACAGAATGGATATAATGGTAGGGATCTGTTACAGAATGGATATAATGGGTATGGGTCTGTTACAGAATAGATAGAATGGGTGTGGATATGTTACAGAATGGATAGAATGGTATGGATCTGTTACAGAATGGATAGAATGGTATGGATCTGTTACAGAATGGATAGAATGGTATGGATCTGTTACAGAATGGATAGAATGGTATGGACCTGTTATAGAATGGATAGAATGGTATGGATCTGTTACATAATGGATAGAATGGTATGGATCTGTTACAGAATGGATAGAATGGTATGGATCTGTTAGGGAATGGATAGAATGGTATGGATCATTTACAGAATCGATAGAATAGTATGGATCTGTTACATAATGGATAGAATGGTATGGATTTGTTACAGAATGGATAGAATGGTATGGATCTGTTTCAGAATGGATAGAATGGTATGGATCTGTTTCAGAATGGATAGAATTGTATGGATATGTTACAGAATGGATAGAATGGTATGGATCTGTCACAGAATGGATAGAATGGTATGGATCTGTTATAGAATGGATAGAATGGTATGGATCTGTTACATAATGGATAGAATTGTATGGATCTGTTACAGAATGGATAGAATGGTATGGATCTGTTTCAGAATGGATAGAATGGTATGGATTTGTTACAGAATGGATAGAATGGTATGGTTCTGTTACAGAATGGGTATGGATCTGTTTCAGAATGCATAGAATGGGTATGGATCTGTTTCAGAATGGATAGAATGGTATGGATCTGTTTCAGAATGGATAGAATGGTATGGATCTGTTACAGAACGGGTATGGATCTGTTTCAGAATGCATAGAATGGGTGTGGATCTATTACAGAATGGATAGAATGGTATGGAACTGTTTCAGAATGAATAGAATGGTATGGATCTGTTACAGAATGGATTTGTTACAGAATGCATAGACTGGTATGGATCTGTTTCAGAATGGGTAGAATAGTATGGATCTGTTACAGAATGGATAGAATAGTATGGATCTGTTACAGAATGGATAGAACTGTATGGATCTGTTTCAGAATGGTTAGAATGGTATGGATCTGTTACAGAATGGATAGAATGGTATGGATCTGTTTCAGAATGGATAGAATGGTATGGATCTGTTACAGAATCGATAGAATAGTATGGATCTGTTACAGAATGGATAGAATGGTATGGATCTGTTTCAGAATGGATAGAATGGGTGTGGATCTATTACAGAATGGATAGAATGGTATGGATCTGTTTCAGAATGAATAGAATGGTATGGATCTGTTACAGAATGGATATAATGGTATGGATCTGTTACAGAATGGATAGAATGGGTATGGATTTGTTACAGAATGGCTGGAATGGTATGGATCTGTTTCAGAATGGATAGAATGGAATGGATCTGTTACAGAATGGATATAATGGTAGGGATCTGTTACAGAATGGATGTAAGGGGTTGGATCTGTTACAGAATAGATAGAATGGGTGTGGATCTGTTACAGAATGGATAGAATGGTATGGATCCGTTACAGAATGGATAGAATGGTATGGATCTGTTACAGCATGGATAGAATGGTATTGAATTGTATAGAATGGATAGAATGGTATGGATCTGTTACATAATGGATAGAATGGTATGGATCTGTTACAGAATGGATAGAATGGTATGGATCTGTTAGGGAATGGATAGAATGGTATGGATAATTTACAGAATCGATAGAATAGTATGGATCTGTTACAGAATGGATAGAATGGTATGGATCTGTTACAGAATGGATAGAATGGTATGGATCTGTTTCAGAATGGATAGAATGGTATGGATCTGTTACAGAATGGATAGAATGGTATGGATCTGTTTCAGAATGGATAGAATGGTGTGGATCTGTTACAGAATGGATAGAATGGTAGGGATCTGTTACAGAATGGATAGAATGGTATGGATCTGTTACAGAATGGATAGAATGTTATTGATTTGTTACAGAATGGATAGAATGGTATGGATTTGTTTCAGAATGGATAGAATGTTATTGATCTGTTTCAGAATGGATATAATGGGTGTGGATCTATTACAAAATGGATAGAATGGTATGGATCTGTTTCAGAATGGATAGAATGGTATGGATCTGTTACAGAATGGATAGAATGGTATGGATCTGTTACAGAATGGATAGAATGGGTATGAATTTGTTACAGAATGGCTGGAATGGTATGGATCTGTTTCAGAATGGATAGAATGGTATGGATCTGTTACAGAATGGATATAATGGGTATGGGTCTGTTACAGAATAGATAGAATGGGTGTGGATATGTTACAGAATGGATAGAATGGTATGGATCCGTTACAGAATGGATAGAATGGTATGGATCTGTTACAGAATGGATAGAATGGTATGGATCTGTTACAGAATGGATAGAATGGTATGGACCTGTTATAGAATGGATAGAATGGTATGGATATGTTACATAATGGATAGAATGGTATGGATCTGTTACAGAATGGATAGAATGGTATGGATCTGTTACAGAATGGATAGAATGGTATGGACCTGTTATAGAATGGATAGAATGGTATGGATCTGTTACAGAATGGATATAATGGTAGGGATCTGTTACAGAATGGATATAATGGGTATGGGTCTGTTACAGAATAGATAGAATGGGTGTGGATATGTTACAGAATGGATAGAATGGTATGGATCCGTTACAGAATGGATAGAATGGTATGGATTTCTTACAGAATGGATAGAATGGTATGGATCTGTTACAGAATGGATAGAATGGTATGGACCTGTTATAGAATGGATAGAATGGTATGGATCTGTTACATAATGGATAGAATGGTATGGATCTGTTACAGAATGGATAGAATGGTATGGATCTGTTAGGGAATGGATAGAATGGTATGGATCATTTACAGAATCGATAGAATAGTATGGATCTGTTACATAATGGATAGAATGGTATGGATTTGTTACAGAATGGATAGAATGGTATGGATCTGTTTCAGAATGGATAGAATGGTATGGATCTGTTTCAGAATGGATAGAATTGTATGGATATGTTACAGAATGGATAGAATGGTATGGATCTGTCACAGAATGGATAGAATGGTATGGATCTGTTATAGAATGGATAGAATGGTATGGATCTGTTACATAATGGATAGAATTGTATGGATCTGTTACAGAATGGATAGAATGGTATGGATCTGTTTCAGAATGGATAGAATGGTATGGATTTGTTACAGAATGGATAGAATGGTATGGTTCTGTTACAGAATGGGTATGGATCTGTTTCAGAATGCATAGAATGGGTATGGATCTGTTTCAGAATGGATAGAATGGTATGGATCTGTTTCAGAATGGATAGAATGGTATGGATCTGTTACAGAACGGGTATGGATCTGTTTCAGAATGCATAGAATGGGTGTGGATCTATTACAGAATGGATAGAATGGTATGGAACTGTTTCAGAATGAATAGAATGGTATGGATCTGTTACAGAATGGATATAATGGTATGGATCTGTTACAGAATGGATAGAATGGTATGGACCTGTTATAGAATGGATAGAATGGTATGGATCTGTTACAGAATGGATATAATGGTAGGGATCTGTTACAGAATGGATATAATGGGTATGGGTCTGTTACAGAATAGATAGAATGGGTGTGGATATGTTACAGAATGGATAGAATGGTATGGATCCGTTACAGAATGGATAGAATGGTATGGATTTGTTACAGAATGGATAGAATGGTATGGATCTGTTACAGAATGGATAGAATGGTATGGACCTGTTATAGAATGGATAGAATGGTATGGATCTGTTACATAATGGATAGAATGGTATGGATCTGTTACAGAATGGATAGAATGGTATGGATCTGTTAGGGAATGGATAGAATGGTATGGATCATTTACAGAATCGATAGAATAGTATGGATCTGTTACATAATGGATAGAATGGTATGGATTTGTTACAGAATGGATAGAATGGTATGGATCTGTTTCAGAATGGATAGAATGGTATGGATCTGTTTCAGAATGGATAGAATTGTATGGATATGTTACAGAATGGATAGAATGGTATGGATCTGTCACAGAATGGATAGAATGGTATGGATCTGTTATAGAATGGATAGAATGGTATGGATCTGTTACATAATGGATAGAATTGTATGGATCTGTTACAGAATGGATAGAATGGTATGGATCTGTTTCAGAATGGATAGAATGGTATGGATTTGTTACAGAATGGATAGAATGGTATGGTTCTGTTACAGAATGGGTATGGATCTGTTTCAGAATGCATAGAATGGGTATGGATCTGTTTCAGAATGGATAGAATGGTATGGATCTGTTTCAGAATGGATAGAATGGTATGGATCTGTTACAGAACGGGTATGGATCTGTTTCAGAATGCATAGAATGGGTGTGGATCTATTACAGAATGGATAGAATGGTATGGAACTGTTTCAGAATGAATAGAATGGTATGGATCTGTTACAGAATGGATATAATGGTATGGATCTGTTACAGAATGGATAGAATGGGTATGGATTTGTTACAGAATGGCTGGAATGGTATGGATCTGTTTCAGAATGGATAGAATGGAATGGATATGTTACAGAATGGATATAATGGTAGGGATCTGTTACAGAATGGATATAAGGGGTTGGATCTGTTACAGAATAGATAGAATGGGTGTGGATCTGTTACAGAATGGATAGAATGGTATGGATCCGTTACAGAATGGATAGAATGGTATGGATCTGTTACAGAATGGATAGAATGGTATGGATCTGTTACGGCATGGATAGAATGGTATGGATCTGTATAGAATGGATAGAATGGTATGGATCTGTTACATAATGGATAGAATGGTATGGATCTGTTACAGAATGGATAGAATGGTATGGATCTGTTAGGGAATGGATAGAATGGTATGGATCATTTACAGAATCGATAGAATGGTATGGATCTGTTACATAATGGATAGAATGGTATGGATATGTTACATAATGGATAGAAAGGTTATGGATCTGTTACAGAATGGATAGAATGGTATGGATCTGTTTCAGAATGGATAGAATGGGTATGGATCTGTTTCAGAATGGATAGAATTGTATGGGTTTGTTACAGAATGTATAGAATGGTATGGATTTGTTACAGAATGGATAGAATGGTATGGTTCTGTTACAGAATGGGTATGGATCTGTTTCAGAATGCATAGAATGGGTATGGATCTGTTTCAGAATGGATAGAATGGTATGGATCTGTTTCAGAATGGATAGAATGGTATGGATCTGTTACAGAACGGGTATGGATCTTTTTCAGAATGCATAGAATGGGTATGGATCTGTTACAGAATGGATAGAATGGTATGGATCTGTCACAGAATGGATAGAATGGTATGGATTTGTTACAGAATGCATAGAATGGTATGGATCTGTTTCAGAATGGGTAGAATAGTATGGATCTGTTACAGAATGGATAGAATAGTATGGATCTGTTACAGAATGGATAGAACTGTATGGATCTGTTTCAGAATGGTTAGAATGGTATGGATCTGTTACAGAATGGATAGAATGGTATGGATCTGTTTCAGAATGGATAGAATGGTATGGATCTGTTACAGAATCGATAGAATAGTATGGATCTGTTACAGAATGGATAGAATGGTATGGATCTGTTTCAGAATGGATAGAATGGGTGTGGATCTATTACAGAATGGATAGAATGGTATGGATCTGTTTCAGAATGAATAGAATGGTATGGATCTGTTACAGAATGGATATAATGGTATGGATCTGTTACAGAATGGATAGAATGGGTATGGATTTGTTACAGAATGGCTGGAATGGTATGGATCTGTTTCAGAATGGATAGAATGGAATGGATCTGTTACAGAATGGATATAATGGTAGGGATCTGTTACAGAATGGATATAAGGGGTTGGATCTGTTACAGAATAGATAGAATGGGTGTGGATCTGTTACAGAATGGATAGAATGGTATGGATCCGTTACAGAATGGATAGAATGGTATGCATCTGTTACAGAATGGATAGAATGGTATGGATCTGTTACAGCATGGATAGAATGGTATTGAATTGTATAGAATGGATAGAATGGTATGGATCTGTTACATAATGGATAGAATGGTATGGATCTGTTACAGAATGGATAGAATGGTATGGATCTGTTAGGGAATGGATAGAATGGTATGGATAATTTACAGAATCGATAGAATAGTATGGATCTGTTACAGAATGGATAGAATGGTATGGATCTGTTACAGAATGGATAGAATGGTATGGATCTGTTTCAGAATGGATAGAATGGTATGGATCTGTCACAGAATGGATAGAATGGTATGGATCTGTTTCAGAATGGATAGAATGGTGTGGATCTGTTACAGAATGGATAGAATGGTAGGGATCTGTTACAGAATGGATAGAATGGTATGGATCTGTTACAGAATGGATAGAATGTTATTGATTTGTTACAGAATGGATAGAATGGTATGGATTTGTTTCAGAATGGATAGAATGTTATTGATCTGTTTCAGAATGGATATAATGGGTGTGGATCTATTACAAAATGGATAGAATGGTATGGATCTGTTTCAGAATGGATAGAATGGTATGGATCTGTTACAGAATGGATAGAATGGTATGGATCTGTTACAGAATGGATAGAATGGGTATGAATTTGTTACAGAATGGCTGGAATGGTATGGATCTGTTTCAGAATGGATAGAATGGTATGGATCTGTTACAGAATGGATATAATGGGTATGGGTCTGTTACAGAATAGATAGAATGGGTGTGGATATGTTACAGAATGGATAGAATGGTATGGATCCGTTACAGAATGGATAGAATGGTATGGATCTGTTACAGAATGGATAGAATGGTATGGATCTGTTACAGAATGGATAGAATGGTATGGACCTGTTATAGAATGGATAGAATGGTATGGATATGTTACATAATGGATAGAATGGTATGGATCTGTTACAGAATGGATAGAATGGTATGGATCTGTTACAGAATGGATAGAATGGTATGGACCTGTTATAGAATGGATAGAATGGTATGGATATGTTACATAATGGATAGAATGGTATGGATCTGTTACAGAATGGATAGAATGGTATGGATCTGTTAGGGAATGGATAGAATGGTATGGATCATTTACAGAATCGATAGAATAGTATGGATCTGTTACATAATGGATAGAATGGTATGGATTTGTTACAGAATGGATAGAATGGTATGGATCTGTTACAGAATGGATAGAATGGTATGGATCTGTTTCAGAATGGATAGAATGGTATGGATCTGTCACAGAATGGATAGAATGGTATGGATCTGTTTCAGAATGGATAGAATGGTGTGGATCTGTTACAGAATGGATAGAATGGTAGGGATCTGTTACAGAATGGATAGAATGGTATGGATCTGTTACAGAATGGATAGAATGTTATTGATTTGTTACAGAATGGATAGAATGGTATGGATTTGTTTCAGAATGGATAGAATGTTATTGATCTGTTTCAGAATGGATATAATGGGTGTGGATCTATTACAAAATGGATAGAATGGTATGGATCTGTTTCAGAATGGATAGAATGGTATGGATCTGTTACAGAATGGATAGAATGGTATGGATCTGTTACAGAATGGATAGAATGGGTATGAATTTGTTACAGAATGGCTGGAATGGTATGGATCTGTTTCAGAATGGATAGAATGGTATGGATCTGTTACAGAATGGATATAATGGGTATGGGTCTGTTACAGAATAGATAGAATGGGTGTGGATATGTTACAGAATGGATAGAATGGTATGGATCCGTTACAGAATGGATAGAATGGTATGGATCTGTTACAGAATGGATAGAATGGTATGGATCTGTTACAGAATGGATAGAATGGTATGGACCTGTTATAGAATGGATAGAATGGTATGGATATGTTACATAATGGATAGAATGGTATGGATCTGTTACAGAATGGATAGAATGGTATGGATCTGTTACAGAATGGATAGAATGGTATGGACCTGTTATAGAATGGATAGAATGGTATGGATATGTTACATAATGGATAGAATGGTATGGATCTGTTACAGAATGGATAGAATGGTATGGATCTGTTAGGGAATGGATAGAATGGTATGGATCATTTACAGAATCGATAGAATAGTATGGATCTGTTACATAATGGATAGAATGGTATGGATTTGTTACAGAATGGATAGAATGGTATGGATCTGTTTCAGAATGGATAGAATGGTATGGATCTGTTTCAGAATGGATAGAATTGTATGGATATGTTACAGAATGGATAGAATGGTATGGATCTGTCACAGAATGGATAGAATGGTATGGATCTGTTATAGAATGGATAGAATGGTATGGATCTGTTACAGAATGGATAGAATGGTATGGATTTGTTACAGAATGGATAGAATGGTATGGTTCTGTTACAGAATGGGTATGGATCTGTTTCAGAATGCATAGAATGGGTATGGATCTGTTTCAGAATGGATAGAATGGTATGGATCTGTTACAGAATGGATAGAATGGTATGGATTTGTTACAGAATGGATAGAATGGTATGGTTCTGTTACAGAATGGGTATGGATCTGTTTCAGAATGCATAGAATGGGTATGGATCTGTTTCAGAATGGATAGAATGGTATGGATCTGTTTCAGAATGGATAGAATGGTATGGATCTGTTACAGAACGGGTATGGATCTGTTTCAGAATGCATAGAATGGGTGTGGATCTATTACAGAATGGATAGAATGGTATGGAACTGTTTCAGAATGAATAGAATGGTATGGATCTGTTACAGAATGGATATAATGGTATGGATCTGTTACAGAATGGATAGAATGGGTATGGATTTGTTACAGAATGGCTGGAATGGTATGGATCTGTTTCAGAATGGATAGAATGGAATGGATCTGTTACAGAATGGATATAATGGTAGGGATCTGTTACAGAATGGATATAAGGGGTTGGATCTGTTACAGAATAGATAGAATGGGTGTGGATCTGTTACAGAATGGATAGAATGGTATGGATCCGTTACAGAATGGATAGAATGGTATGGATCTGTTACAGAATGGATAGAATGGTATGGATCTGTTACGGCATGGATAGAATGGTATGGATCTGTATAGAATGGATAGAATGGTATGGATCTGTCACATAATGGATAGAATGGTATGGATCTGTTACAGAATGGATAGAATGGTATGGATCTGTTAGGGAATGGATAGAATGGTATGGATATGTTACATAATGGATAGAATGGTATGGTTCTGTTACAGAATGGGTATGGATCTGTTTCAGAATGCATAGAATGGGTATGGATCTGTTTCAGAATGGATAGAATGGTATGGATCTGTTTCAGAATGGATAGAATGGTATGGATCTGTTACAGAACGGGTATGGATCTTTTTCAGAATGCATAGAATGGGTATGGATCTGTTACAGAATGGATAGAATGGTATGGATCTGTCACAGAATGGATAGAATGGTATGGATTTGTTACAGAATGCATAGAATGGTATGGATCTGTTTCAGAATGGGTAGAATAGTATGGATCTGTTACAGAATGGATAGAATAGTATGAATCTGTTACAGAATGGATAGAACTGTATGGATCTGTTTCAGAATGGTTAGAATGGTATGGATCTGTTACAGAATGGATAGAATGGTATGGATCTGTTTCAGAATGGATAGAATGGTATGGATCTGTTACAGAATCGATAGAATAGTATGGATCTGTTACAGAATGGATAGAATGGTATGGATCTGTTTCAGAATGGATAGAATGGTATGGATCTGTTAGGGAATGGATAGAATGGTATGGATAATTTACAGAATCGATAGAATAGTATGGATCTGTTACAGAATGGATAGAATGGTATGGATCTGTTACAGAATGGATAGAATGGTATGGATCTGTTTCAGAATGGATAGAATGGTATGGATCTGTCACAGAATGGATAGAATGGTATGGATCTGTTTCAGAATGGATAGAATGGGTGTGGATCTATTACAAAATGGATAGAATGGTATGGATCTGTTTCAGAATGGATAGAATGGTATGGATCTGTTACAGAATGGATAGAATGGTATGGATCTGTTACAGAATGGATAGAATGGGTATGAATTTGTTACAGAATGGCTGGAATGGTATGGATCTGTTTCAGAATGGATAGAATGGTATGGATCTGTTACAGAATGGATATAATGGTAGGGATCTGTTACATAATGGTTTAATGGGTATGGGTCTGTTACAGAATAGATAGAATGGGTGTGGATATGTTACAAAATGGATAGAATGGTATGGATCCGTTACAGAATGGATAGAATGGTATGGATCTGTTACAGAATGGATAGAATGGTATGGATCTGTTACAGAATGGATAGAATGGTATGGACCTGTTATAGAATGGATAGAATGGTATGGATATGTTACATAATGGATAGAATGGTATGGATCTGTTACAGAATGGATAGAATGGTATGGATCTGTTAGGGAATGGATAGAATGGTATGGATCATTTACAGAATCGATAGAATAGTATGGATCTGTTACATAATGGATAGAATGGTATGGATTTGTTACAGAATGGATAGAATGGGTATGGATCTGTTTCAGAATGGATAGAATGGTATGGGTTTGTTACAGAATGGATAGAATGGTATGGTTCTGTTACAGAATGGATATGGATCTGTTTCAGAATGCATAGAATGGGTATGGATCTGTTTCAGAATGGATAGAATGGTATGGATCTGTTTCAGAATGGATAGAATGGTATGGATCTGTTACAGAATGGGTATGGATCTGTTTCAGAATGCATAGAATGGGTATGGATATGTTACAGAATGGATAGAATGGTATGGATCTGTCACAGAATGGATAGAATGGTATGGATTTGTTACAGAATGCATAGAATGGTATGGATCTGTTTCAGAATGGATAGAATAGTATGGATCTGTTACAGAATGGATAGAATGGTATGGATCTGTTACAGAATGGATAGAATTGTATGGATCTGTTTCAGAATGGTTAGAGTTGTATGGATCTGTTACAGAATGGATAGAATGGTATGGATCTGTTTCAGAATGGATAGAATGGTATGGATCTGTTTCAGAATGGATAGAATGGTATGGATCTGTTACAGAATCGATAGAATAGTATGGATCTGTTACAGAATGGATAGAATGGTATGGATCTGTTTCAGAATGGATAGAATGGTATGGATCTGTTTCAGAATGAATAGAATGGTATGGATCTGTTACAGAATGGATATAATGGTATGGATCTGTTACAGAATGGATAGAATGGGTATGGATTTGTTACAGAATGGCTGGAATGGTATGGATCTGTTTCAGAATGGATAGAATGGAATGGATCTGTTACAGAATGGATATAATGGTAGGGATCTGTTACAGAATGGATATAAGGGGTTGGATCTGTTACAGAATAGATAGAATGGGTGTGGATCTGTTACAGAATGGATAGAATGGTATGGATCCGTTACAGAATGGATAGAATGGTATGGATCTGTTACAGAATGGATAGAATGGTATGGATCTGTTACAGCATGGATAGAATGGTATGGAATTGTATAGAATGGATAGAATGGTATGGATCTGTTACATAATGGATAGAATGGTATGGATCTGTTACAGAATGGATAGAATGGTATGGATCTGTTAGGGAATGGATAGAATGGTATGGATAATTTACAGAATCGATAGAATAGTATGGATCTGTTACAGAATGGATAGAATGGTATGGATCTGTTACAGAATGGATAGAATGGTATGGATCTGTTTCAGAATGGATAGAATGGTATGGATCTGTCACAGAATGGATAGAATGGTATGGATCTGTTTCAGAATGGATAGAATGGTGTGGATCTGTTACAGAATGGATAGAATGGTAGGGATCTGTTACAGAATGGATAGAATGGTATGGATCTGTTACAGAATGGATAGAATGTTATTGATTTGTTACAGAATGGATAGAATGGTATGGATTTGTTTCAGAATGGATAGAATGTTATTGATCTGTTTCAGAATGGATATAATGGGTGTGGATCTATTACAAAATGGATAGAATGGTATGGATCTGTTTCAGAATGGATAGAATGGTATGGATCTGTTACAGAATGGATAGAATGGTATGGATCTGTTACAGAATGGATAGAATGGGTATGAATTTGTTACAGAATGGCTGGAATGGTATGGATCTGTTTCAGAATGGATAGAATGGTATGGATCTGTTACAGAATGGATATAATGGTAGGGATCTGTTACAGAATGGATATAATGGGTATGGGTCTGTTACAGAATAGATAGAATGGGTGTGGATATGTTACAGAATGGATAGAATGGTATGGATCCGTTGCAGAATGGATAGAATGGTATGGATCTGTTACAGAATGGATAGAATGGTTATGGATCTGTTACAGAATGGATAGAATGGTATGGACCTGTTATAGAATGGATAGAATGGTATGGATATGTTACATAATGGATAGAATGGTATGGATCTGTTACAGAATGGATAGAATGGTATGGATCTGTTAGGGAATGGATAGAATGGTATGGATCATTTACAGAATCGATAGAATAGTATGGATCTGTTACATAATGGATAGAATGGTATGGATTTGTTACAGAATGGATAGAATGGTATGGATCTGTTTCAGAATGGATAGAATGGTATGGATGTGTTTCAGAATGGGTAGAATTGTATGGATATGTTACAGAATGGATAGAATGGTATGGATCTGTCACAGAATGGATAGAATGGTATGGATCTGTTATAGAATGGATAGAATGGTATGGATCTGTTACATAATGGATAGAATGGTATGGATCTGTTACAGAATGGATAGAATGGTATGGATCTGTTTCAGAATGGATAGAATGGGTATGGATCTGTTTCAGAATGGATAGAATGGTATGGGTTTGTTACAGAATGGATAGAATGGTATAGTTCTGTTACAGAATGGGTATGGATCTGTTTCAGAATGCATAGAATGGGTATGGATCTGTTTCAGAATGGATAGAATGGTATGGATCTGTTTCAGAATGGATAGAATGGTATGGATCTGTTACAGAATGGGTATGGATCTGTTTCAGAATGCATAGAATGGGTATGGATATGTTACAGAATGGATAGAATGGTATGGATCTGTCACAGAATGGATAGAATGGTATGGATTTGTTACAGAATGCATAGAATGGTATGGATCTGTTTCAGAATGGATAGAATAGTATGGATCTGTTACAGAATGGATAGAATGTTATGGATCTGTTACAGAATGGATAGAATTGTATGGATTTGTTTCAGAATGGTTAGAATGGTATGGATCTGTTACAGAATGGATAGAATGGTATGGATCTGTTTCAGAATGGATAGAATGGTATGGATCTGTTTCAGAATGGATAGAATGGTATGGATCTGTTACAGAATCGATAGAATAGTATGGATCTGTTACAGAATGGATAGAATGGTATGGATCTGTTTCAGAATGGATAGAATGGTATGGATCTGTTTCAGAATGAATAGAATGGTATGGATCTGTTACAGAATGGATATAATGGTATGGATCTGTTACAGAATGGATAGAATGGGTATGGATTTGTTACAGAATGGCTGGAATGGTATGGATCTGTTTCAGAATGGATAGAATGGAATGGATCTGTTACAGAATGGATATAATGGTAGGGATCTGTTACAGAATGGATATAAGGGGTTGGATCTGTTACAGAATGGATATAAGGGGTTGGATCTGTTACAGAATAGATAGAATGGGTGTGGATCTGTTACAGAATGGATAGAATGGTATGGATCCGTTACAGAATGGATAGAATGGTATGGATCTGTTACAGAATGGATAGAATGGTATGGATCTGTTTCAGAATGGATAGAATGGTATGGATCTGTCACAGAATGGATAGAATGGTATGGATCTGTTTCAGAATGGATAGAATGGTGTGGATCTGTTACAGAATGGATAGAATGGTAGGGATCTGTTACAGAATGGATAGCATGGTATGGATCTGTTACAGAATGGATAGAATGGTATGGATTTGTTAGAGAATGGATAGAATGGTATGGATTTGTTTCAGAATGGATAGAATGTTATTGATCTGTTACAGAATGGATAGAATGGTATGGATCTGTTACAGAAAGGATAGAATGGTATGGATCTGTTACAGAATAGATATAATCGTATGGATCTGTTTCAGAATATATAGAATGGGTATAGATCTGTTACAGAATGGATAGAATGGTATGGATCTGGTACAGAATGCATAGAATGGAATGGATCTGTTTCAGAATGGATAGAATGGTATGGATCTGTTACAGAATGGATAGAATGGTATGGATCTGTTACAGAATGGATAGAATGGTATGGATCTGTTACAGAATGGAAAGAATGGTATGGATCTGTTACAGAATGGATAGAATGGTATGGATCTGTTACAGAATGGATAGAATGGTAAGGATCTGTTACAGAATAGATAGAATGGGTATGGATCTGTTACAGAATGGATAGAATTGTATGGATCTGTTACAGAATGGATAGAATGGTATGGAGCTGTTACAGAATGGATAGAATGGTATGGATCTGTTACAGAATAGATAGAATGGGTATGGATCTGTTACAGAATGGAAAGAATGGTATGGATCTGTTACAGAATGGATAGAATGGTATGGATCTGTTACAGAATGAATAGAATGGTATGGATCTGTTACAGAATAGATAGAATGGGTATGGATCTGTTACAGAATGGCTGGAATGGTATGGATCTGTTACAGAATGGATAGAATGGTATGGATCTGTTACAGAATAGATAGAATGGGTATGGATCTGTTACAGAATGGATAGAATGGTGACGACACAGATGGTGGTACAGAGAGACATAATGCTTGATTATGGGGCCACTCTCATTGATGATAATATTGAGAGAATTTAAGAGGAATGGATTCACGAGAGACAGAACTGTAATGCCAAATGGCCTAATTCTCACGTCTATAACACTTCCTCCGGAGGGTTGCCACCTCTACCACCTCTACCACCTCTACCACCTCTGCCACCTCTACCACCTCTACCACCTCTACCACCTCTACCACCTCTGCCACCTCTACCACCTCTGCCACCTCTACCACCTCTACCACCTCTACCACCTCTGCCACCTCTACCACCTCTGCCACCTCTACCACCTCTACCACCTCTACCACCTCTGCCACCTCTACCACCTCTGCCACCTCTACCACCTCTACCACCTCTACCACCTCTATCACCTCTACCACCTCTACCACCTCTACCACCTCTACCACCACTACCACCTCTACCACCTCTACCACCACTACCACCTCTACCACCTCTACCACCTCTACCACCACTACCACCTCTACCACCTCTACCACCTCTACCACCACTACATGGGGCAGTGTAAACACAATGGTCTCGTTGAGCCCAACATTCATACAGTAGAAATACTGACAGCAGAGGAATGTTTTTGAAACAGCTGAAATGTAGACACATCGTCATGATATTAAGAGACTTTCTTTATTCAGTGTTTTTCTGAAATTGCATTAACAGTGTCATTAGCAGTGTCTTTAAGAAAATGAAGCTCAACAGCACCCCCCCCCCCCCCCCCCCCCACACAGCATCACACCCCCCCCCCCCCCCCACCACTGCATTTTTAGTACCAGAGCAAGAATGTCACATTGTCAAACAACGAAAGGTAAGGCAACGATGTCATGTAAATTGAACATTTTATGTACATATTTCAATTGTTTGTCAGTGTTTGTCACTGCGAATAGCCTCTAAGTTTTCATAGTTTGCTGTGTTTCATTTGAATGTGAATATCAGAGGTACTATAACAGTGTGTCCCTTTAGGGTCTCTGTGGGCCTTGTATAGTCTCTTCCCATTATGAGTCTATGAGCTTGGCCCACCTGTAATTGTAGCATATGTAACCCATACTTACGTCTACTCAGGTCAGATTGAACTCTCTTTGGATTACATTCGATTCTACATTAGAGATTTGCACTGGCCCCTAATGTTTCGCTCAGAATCTCCAGCCCTTTGTTGAAGAGGAGAAGGTAATAGCAGTGCATTTAGGTTCTCTCAAACCAACCAGTCCATTATTCCTCCCATGTAGCAGACTCCATTCACTCTCTAGTCGAAGGTCATCATTTACAGTAGCTTGAAAGACCCAGCTCCTCTCCTCAGGTCTCCCTCTCCATCATCACTCTCTCTCTCAAACTACCTCTGCCCCTCTCTCTCTCTCTCTCTCTCTCTCTCTCTCTCTCTCTCTCTCTCTCTCTCTCTCCTCTCTCTCTCTCTCTCTCTCTCTCAAACACCTCTGTCCCTCTCTCTCTCTCTCCCTCTCTCTCTCTCTCTCTCTCTCTCAAACACCTCTGTCCCTCTCTCTCTCTCTCTCTCTCTCTCTCTCAAACACCTCTGCCCCCCCCCTCTCTCTCTCTCTCTCTCTAAAACACCTGTCTCTCTCTCTCTCTCAAACACTCATCTCTCTCTTTCTCAAACACCTCTCTCTCTCTCTCAAACACTTATCTCTCTCTCTCTCTCTCAAACACCTCTCTCTCTCTCTCAAACACCTCTCTCTCTCTCTCTCTCTCTCTCTCTCTCTCTCTAAGGGATGTAGGGAGTGGGAGGATAAGAGTACATTTGGCTCTGTGCTCGGGTCTTTTATTGCATTGCAGAGATGTGCCCGTTGTACTAGGAGGAGAGCAGAACAGAACAAAGGGTCCTCCAGTGCAGTAAAGTGTGTCTGGACATGTGCCTGTTCAAAAATAAAAAACAGTTGTTCATGGTTAGTAGTAAGTAGTTAGTAGTTAGTGGTCAGTGGTTATTAGTAAGTAGTTAGTAGTTAGTGGTCAGTGGTTAGTAGTAAGTAGTTAGTAGTTAGTGGTCAGTGGTTAGTAGTCAGTGGTTAGTGGTTAGTGGTTAGTATTCAGTGGTTAGTAGTCAGTGGTTAGTAGTCAGTGGTTAGTGGTCAGTGGTCAGTGGTTAGTAGTCAGTGGTCAGTGGTCAGTGGTCAGTGGTCAGTGGTCAGTTGTTAGTGGTCAGTGGTTGGTGGTCAGTGGTCAGTGGTCAGTGGTCAGTGGTCAGTGGTCAGTTGTTAGTGGTCAGTGGTTGGTGGTCAGTGGTCAGTGGTTAGTGGTTAGTGGTCAGTGGTCAGTGGTCAGTGGTTAGTGGTCAGTGGTCAGTGCTTAGTGGTCAGTGGTTAGTGGTCAGTGGTTAGTGGTCAGTGGTCAGTGGTTAGTGGTCAGTAGTTAGTGGTCAGTGGTTAGTGGTCATTGGTTCGTGGTCAGTGGTTAGTGGTCAATGGTTAGTGGTCAGTAGTTAGTGGTCAGTGGTTAGTGGTCAGTGGTCAGTGGTCAGTGGTTAGTGTTCAGTGGTCGTGGTCAGTGATCAGTGGTTAGTGGTTAGTGGTCAGTGGTTAGTGGTCAGTGGTTAGTGGTCAGTGGTTAGTGGTCAGTGCTTAGTGGTCAGTGGTCGGTGGTCAGTAGTTAGTGGTCAGTGGTCAGTGGTCAGTAGTCAGTGGTTAGTGGTTAGTGGTCAGTGGTCAGTGGTTAGTGGTCAGTGCTTAGTGGTCAGTGGTCGGTGGTCAGTAGTTAGTGGTTAGTGGTTAGTGGTCAGTGGTCAGTGGTCAGTGGTCAGTGGTTAATGGTTAGTGGTCAGTGGTTAGTGGTTAGTGGTTAGTGGTTAGTGGTTAGTGGTCAGTGGTCAGTGGTTAGTGGTCAGTGCTTAGTGGTCAGTGCTTAGTGGTCAGTGGTCAGTGGTTAGTGGTCAGGGTAGTGGTCAGTGGTTAGTGGTCAGTGGTTAGTGGTCAGTGGTCAGGGTTGGGGTCATTTTGGAATGATGATGCATGGGGTGAGGAGAAGTGGGTGAGGAAGGGGGAAAGAAGGGAGGGAGTGAGTTGAGGGTGGAGGGGAATAGGGGGAGAGGACTGGTTCAGAGGGTGAGGAGGATGAGGAGAGCTTTCAACAGGGTGAGGAGAATGGGGTGAGGATGGGGGCAAGAGGGGAGGGGGTGAGGATGGGAAAAGGAGAGAGGTAGGGTGTTTAACAGGGGGAGGAGGGGGAGGAGAGAGGTAGGGTATTTAACAGGGGGAGGAGGGGGAGGAGAGAGGTAGGTAATTTAACAGGGAGAGGTGAGAGGTAGGGTATTTAACAGGGGGAGGGGGGGAGGAGAGAGGTAGGGTATTTAACAGGGGGAGGAGAGAGGTAGGGTGTTAAACAGGGGGAGGAGAGAGGTAGGGTATTTAACAGGGGGAGGAGAGAGGTAGGGTATTTAACAGGGGGAGGGGGGGAGGAGAGATGTAGGGTATTTAACAGGGGGAGGAGAGAGGTAGGGTGTTAAACAGGGGGAGGAGAGAGGTAGGGTGTTAAACAGGGGGAGGAGAGAGGTAGGGTGTTAAACAGGGGGAGGTGAGAGGTAGAGAGGTAGGGTATTTAACAGGGGGAGGAGGAGGTGGAGAGAGGTAGGGTATTTAACAGGGGGAGGCGAGGGGTAGGGTATTTAACAGGGGGAGGAGAGAGGTAGGGTATTTAACAGGGGGAGGAGGAGGAGGAGAGAGGTAGGGTATTTAACAGGGGGAGGTGAGAGGTAGGGTATTTAACAGGGGTAGGAGGGGGAGGAGAGAGGTAGGGTATTTAACAGGGGGAGGAGAGAGGTAGGGTGTTTATATCACGCTGGGCCTTGGTCTCCTCTTTACGACGAACGTGACAGTATCAAATGAATGAGTAAAGATGAAACTATTTGTGAAATCATGTAATCTGATGTTAAACCTTTAAATGTGAGAGAATTGTATTCCCTTTAAAGTTTAACTAAGACATTGGCCCTGTGAGCACAGACATGATCAGGCGTCATAGAACCACCTTTTCTACTGTTAGGAATAAAAGCCCCTCTTGAGGAAATCCTCGTCAGACCACGCGTACCTCGGTGTAAACTGAGGTGGCACAGGTTTGAGTACCAAAACTAAGCAAATCCACAGATTGAGCTGTGATTGCGAATAGTTATTGAATTCCTAACCATACCACGTGGGGCGTTGGCTACACGTCTGGAAATGGTTCAACGCTGAGACTATCGATCCCCACAGAATAAGAGCAAATCTTAGCTACTAATTACTAGTCTGTAGCTAGAAATTATGTAAACCTGGGATGCGAAGACCGACATCCGCCAAAACATCTATGCTATGAGTACATTTCTGAATGGTACGCTGAAGTATCCATTCTAACCATGAAAGACTTTGATCCAGGAAAACAGAAAGAGAGTGAGAGAGAGACTCGGATGAACTCTTCAGCAGACGGACTGACGATTCCAACAGAGATCACGACGACACATGGGTGTAAATATATATTGATTGCAATTATTCCCGAATGAGTGAGCATTCATGTGCAAAGGATTAGCATTTCAATTAATATAATTAGCAACTGTGTGTAGTGACTCCTTTTGTCTTTCCCGCCCTTCTCAGTCCACACCCACTTTCCTTTGTCCACCAAGCCGTCATATCGGCTAAGCCCACTAGGGAATCTTCCTATCCTTATTAGTAACATATCTACTTTTGTTTATGCATTTCTGTGATTATTTAGTTAGTTAATAAATAAATGATGAAGCCAATTTGTGTATGGATGATTCATAGTAAAGGCTGAGTTCATGCAGATAACCAACAATTTACTACGTTCAGATGAGACTGACGTTATATTCGGAAAATTATAAATTTGTAATCTGAAGATTTTCCGTGGTGCCCCGACTTCCTAGTTATTTACATTTACATGATTAATCCGTTTAATCGCGTAATAATACAAAGAATTTATTTGATAAAATAAGTCTGGACTTTTAATGATGCCAAAGACACAACAGTGTTTAACAGGGTGAGGAGGGGGGAGGTGGGGAGAAAGGAGGTGGGGTGTTCAACAAGGGGAGGAAGGGGGAGGAGAGAGGTAGGGTGTTCAACAAGGGGAGGAAGGGGGAGGAGAGAGGTAGGGTGTTCAACAAGGGGAGAAGGGGGAGGAGAGAGGTAGGGTGTTCAACAAGGGGAGAAGGGGGAGGAGAGAGGTAGGGTGTTCAACAAGGCACCTTGCGCATCTGCGGTGGAAGTTGGCAGAGCTAGAGGGTGTTTGTCAGACCATGAGACATCTGGAAAATCTGTCTTCCCACCGAAATGTCTGTAACTTCTGAACAGTTTGGGCTACAAGTTTCCAGTCTATGGAAAGATGAGACTCTCACTAACACTATGGTGCTCTCCGTTTTGCTCTACAAGCCCTACGCGACTCGTCTGAAGTTGGTACCAGCGGTATGGCATGTTCTGTCGGTAGCGTGAGGGAGAAGGAGAGCAGAACAGGGAGCACCACTGCATCACTGTTAAAAAGCCTGATGAACGACAGGTTGTCCTGTAAGCCAGTGTTACTCCTAGATTCTCTATGAAGACAGCCCGTGTCCTCTCTCTGTCCTTATTTCATGTCCTCTCTGTGGCCTTATTTCATGTCCTCTCTGTGGCCTTATTTCATGTCCTCTCTGTGTCCTTATTTCATGTCCTCTCTCTGTCCTTATTTCATGTCCTCACTGTGTCCTTATTTCATGTCCTCTCTCTGTTCTTATTTCATGTCCTCTGTGTCCTTATTTCATGTCATCTCTCTGTCCTTATTTCATGTCCTCACTGTGTCCTTATTTCATGTCATCTCTCTGTCCTTATTTCATGTCCTCTCTGTGTCCTTATTTCATGTCCTCTCTGTGTCCTTATTTCTTGTCCTCCCTGTCCTTATTTCATGTCCTCTCTGTGTCCTTATTTCATGTCCTCCCTGTCCTTATTTCATGTCCTCTCTGTGTCCTTATTTCATGTCCTCTCTCTGTCCTTATTTCATGTCCTCACTGTGTCCTTATTTCATGTCCTCTCTGTGTCCTTATTTCATGTCCTCTCTGTGTCCTTATTTCATGTCCTCCCTGTCCTTATTTCATGTCCTCCCTGTCCTTATTTCAGATTCAGCTTTTGATGCTCGACTTTTAGAACAGTGCAACAACGTGCTACGTACCTGTAGATATACGTCACACTCTAACTGGTAAGACATCCATATTATCTTAATCAACAGGTGTGTGCATCTGCAGTGACGTGTGTGTGTGTGTGTGTGTGTGTGTGTGTGTGTGTGTGTGTGTGTGTGTGTGTGTGTGTGTGTGTGTGTGTGTGTGTGTGTGTGTGTGTGTGTGTGTGTGTGTGTGTGTGTGTGTGTGTGTGTGTGCGTGCGTGCATGCATGTGTGGCTGCTTCAGTCATGGTGTCATACTCTCCATGAAGAGATGAGACTGTATTAATGGTAGGTGGTGAGAGGAGAGTCTCCATGAAGAGATGAGACTTGTATTAATGGTAGGTGGTGAGAGGAGAGTCTCCATGAAGAGATGAGACTGTATGAATGGTAGGTGGTGAGAGGAGTCTCCATGAAGAGATGAGACTGTATTCATAGTAGGTGGCGAGAGGAGAGTCTCCATGAAGAGATGAGCCTGTATTAATGGTAGGTGGTGAGAGGAGAGTCTCCATGAAGAGATGAGACTGAATTCATGGTAGGTGGTGAGAGGAGCCTCCATGAAGAGATGAAACTGTATTAATGGTAGCTGGTGAGAGGAGAGTCTCCATGAAGAGATTAGACTGTGTTAATGGTAGGTGGTGAGAGGAGAGTCTCCATGAAGAGATGAGACTGTATTCATGGTAGGTGGTGAGAGGAGAGTCTCCATGAAGAGGTGAGACTGTATTAATGGTAGGTGGTGAGAGGAGAGTCTCTGTGAATAAGAGAGAAAAAATATTCTGCCCCACTAGGCTTTTCACTGATCCTGTACCATATGTGTGTGTGTGTGTGTGTGTGTGTGTGTGTGTGTGTGTGTGTGTGTGTGTGTGTGTGTGTGTGTGTGTGTGTGTGTGTGTGTGTGTGTGTGTGTGTGTGTGTGTGTGTGTGTGTGTGTGTGTGTGCGTGCGTGCGTGTGTGTGTGTGAATAATGCCTGTATGTGTGTGTCTTCAGAGTGATAACGGCACCTTAAGGAACGTCCTGATTGCTTTTCCCTGAGTGGTTAGTGGGCCTGACGCCTGCTGGTACATTATAAATCATTTACTGTCATTTTGGAATGCAATATCCTTCTCTAAAATCCTTCCTGTTATTCTCTCTCTATTGTTATTGGACAGTACTCCTGCCTGCCCTATGTAGCTAGCTGCTAGCCACTGAGGCTGAGCTGGGGGGGCGAGGGGGTGGGGGTGAGGTGGAAGGAGATGTCAGGGAGGGTGGTGTCAGGGCTGGCACCACTGGGGAACACCAGGAGGACGGCTTATTAGGATTTACAGTGTTGCTGCTGTCATTGAGAGGAGAGTGATACCTACACTCTAGTTTATACCTCCTTATCTCCATCTCTCTCTCTCTCTCTCTCTGTCTCTCTCTTTCCCTATCTCTCTCTGTCCCTCTCGCTGTCTCTCTCTCTCTCTTTCTCTCTCTACCTCTCTCTCTCTCTCTCTCTCTCTCTCTCTCTCTCTCTCTCTCTCTCTCTCTCTCTCTCTCTCTCTCGCTCTCAATTCAATTCAATTCAAGGGGCTTTATTGGCATGGGAAACATGTGTTAACATTGCCAAAGCAAGTGAGGTAGATAATATATAAAGTGAAATAAACAATACAAATGAACAGTAAACATTACACATACAGAAGTTTCAACACAGTAAAGACATTACAAATGTCATATTATATATATACAGTTTTGTAACAATGTACAAATGGTTAAAGGACACAAGATAAAATAAATAAGCATAAATATTTTTTTTTTTTACAATGGTGTTTGTTCTTCACTGGTTGCCCTTTTCTCGTGGCAACAGGTCACAAATCTTGCTGCTGTGATGGCACACTGTGGAATTTCACCCAGTAGATATGTGAGTTTATCAAAATTGGATTTGTTTTCGAATTCTTTGTGGATCTGTGTAATCTGAGGGAAATATGTCTCTCTAATATGGTCATACATTGGGCAGGAGGTTAGGAAGTGCAGCTCAGTTTCCACCTCATTTTGTGGGCAGTGAGCACATAGCCTGTCTTCTCTTGAGAGCCATGTCTGCCTACGGTGGCCTTTCTCAATAGCAAGGCTATGCTCACTGAGTCTGTACATAGTCAAAGCTTTTCTCTCTCTCTCTCTCTCTCTCTCTCTCTCTCTCTCTCTCTCTCTCTCTCTCTCTCTCTCTCTCTCTCTCTCTCATCCCTCTCTCCATCTATATCTCCCTCTCTCCATCCATCTCTCTCTCTCTGTCTGTCTCTCTCTCTCTCTCTCTCTCTCTCGCTCTCTCTCTCTATAACGGAGAAAGTGTTCTGTGATGTCTTTATTTGTAGTACAGAGAGGTAGAAAAAACAGAATCTGAGAGGAAACATGACATTATAATATATTAATGTTTTTGGAAGTCATTAAAAACTGTTGATAGTGTAGGTTTTTGTGTTTTTCATTTTCATTTTCTAAACAGTTATATAATGTTCCTTTGGTATGTGTTTTGTATGTAATGTGAGATGGCGACATGGTAGAGACATTTTGTTATTGAGCTCGGTGCCATTTTAATCAGTAAACGGTCTGTGACTAAGTAGTGCAACACTTTCCCCCAGCGACTCGGCGAGCCCTTGATTGTGTAGATTGATAGCAGAGTAAGTGCACTATCATGTTTATGTGTTCTGGTTTTATATGACGACAGAAAATACCCTCGTCACCAGTCAATAGAACATTTGTGAATAAAAAAAAATGAGAGCAAACTGTTTGTCTGTCTCTCTGGAGTCATTCATTTTCCTGTGATCTTTTTTCTTCCATGTCTCCAGCAGGCACGGGATGGAAGATCTGACGAGAGGGAGAGAGGACAGTGAATGAAGACCGTAAAGAAAAGAACTACCGCCACTTTTTCAGTTTTATCTGCTGAGCTCCAGACTGATGAGTGGATCTAAAGGTGCTGGACTGTCGGGCTGATAGACGGGAAGACAGGGGAAAGGGAAGACAGGGGAAGACAGGGGAAGACAGGGAAGGGAAGAGAAGAGAGAAGACTTTGTGAGCTGAGTAGGAGACCCGACGTGTATGTTGGTCACGTGCAGTTGTTGCTGAGACTCACTCAGACGGACCATGTGGTTTTTGCCAAGGAGAAACTGTTGCCTCTCCTCTCAGCAGCAGGACCATGGGGTCTGGCATGGTGCCCACATACCCAGCGCCATCTCCAGCCTCAGCATCACCACGTCTTTCTGGATCGTAACTTCTTCCTGGTGCTTGGTGGCCGCCCAAAGCCAGTCCTACCACCCCACTGTGAACACGCAGTATGGGAAACTCCGGGGGGTGAGAGTGCCCCTACCCAGTGAGATACTGGGACCAGTGGACCAGTATTTGGGGGTCCCGTATGCAGCCTCCCCAGTGGGGGAGAAACGCTTCCTGCCCCCTGAGCCGCCCTCCTCCTGGTCAGGGATAAAGAACACCACCCACTTTGCCCCCGTTTGCCCCCAGAATATTCACAACGCCGTACCAGAGATTATGATGCCCATATGGTTCTCCTTCAGCCTGGATATAGTGGCCTCTTACATACAGGATCAAAACGAGGACTGTTTGTATCTAAACATCTACGTTCCTACGGAGGATGGTGAGTGGGTCGGGTATACGAGTACTAAACCAAACTCTTTAATCTCTTTTCTAGCTCTTATTCTATCTCTCTCTGAGACTGTGTGTCGCGACTGTAGTGTGTGTGTCGCATGCCGTGTTGTCCTCCCTGTGCATGCTGTGTCTGTGTCCTCCACCACCACCATCTCCAGCATCCTCATTCTGACTTGATCTTCCATGGGAGACATCTATTTTCATCAACTCTCCCTTTCCATGCCACCGTTTGAGGTTCCTCTTTGTGTTGATACCCCCGCCCCCCCCAAAAAAAATATATTACACAAAATGGTTGAAAAACCAATCAGATGTTGAAACAGATTGGGCCTAGTACTGTACCTTGGTGCACTCCCTTCCCTTACTGTCATGAGTGTTCTGGGGAAAATATGATTAGCTATGAGCTATTAAACAATGATCTTCTGTAGGGTTGGTTGGTGAAATATTCTGGTACACTCAAGGCCTGTGGCATTAGACTAGACCATGTAGGACCCCTTACTTTCATATTCTTATCAAGAGTTTGTCTTTGCGGTCTTGGTGAACTATAGGTTACAAGTGCAACAGACAAAATAATACAATATTTTGACTGAAGACCTAGAGTACCAGTCAAAAGTTTGGACACACCTACTCATTGAAGTGTTTGCCTTTATTTTTACTAGTTTGTATAATGTAGAATAATAGTGAAGACATCAAAACTATGAAATAACACATATGGAATCATGTAGTAACCAAAAAAGTGTTAAACAAATCAAACAATATTTTAGATTTTAGAATCTTCAAAGTAGCCACCCTTTGCCTTGATGACAGCTTTTGCACACTCTTGGCATTCTCTCAACCAGCTTCATGAGGAATGCTTTCCAACAGTCTTGAAGGAGTTCCCACATATGCTGAGCACTTGTTGGCTGCTTTTCCTTCACTCTGCAGTCCAACTCATCCCAAACCATCTCAATTGGGTTGAGGTAGGGTGATGTGGAGGCCAGGTCATCTGATGAAGAACTCCATCACTCTCCTTCTTGGTCAAATGGCCCTTACACAGCCTGGAGGTACAGTGCCTTGCGAAAGTATTCGGCCCCCTTGAACTTTGCGACCTTTTGCCACATTTCAGGCTTCAAACATAAAGATATAAAACTGTATTTTTTTGTGAAGAATCAACAACAAGTGGGACACAATCATGAAGTGGAACGATATTTATTGAATATTTCAAACTTTTTTAACAAATCAAAAACTGAAAAATTGGGTGTGCAAAATTATTCAGCCCCCTTAAGTTAATACTTTGTAGCGCCACCTTTTGCTGCGATTACAGCTGTAAGTCGCTTGGGGTATGTCTCTATCAGTTTTGCACATCGAGAGATTGAAATATTTCCCATTCCTCCTTGCAAAACAGCTCGAGCTCAGTGAGGTTGGAGGGAGAGCATTTGTGAACAGCAGTTTTCAGTTCTTTCCACAGATTCTCGATTGGATTCAGGTCTGGACTTTGACTTGGCCATTCTAACACCTGGATATGTTTATTTTTGAACCATTCCATTGTAGATTTTGCTTTATGTTTTGGATCATTGTCTTGTTGGAAGACAAATCTCCGTCCCAGTCTCAGGTCTTTTGCAGACTCCATCAGGTTTTCTTCCAGAATGGTCCTGTATTTGGCTTCCCTGTCCCTGCTGACGAAAAGCAGGCCCAAACCATGATGCTGCCACCACCATGTTTGACAGTGGGGATGGTGTGTCCAGGGTGATGAGCTGTGTTGCTTTTACACCAAACATAATGTTTTGCATTGTTGCCAAAAAGTTCAGTTTTGGTTTCATCTGACCAGAGCACCTTCTTCCACATGTTTGGTGTGTCTCCCAGGTGGCTTGTGGCAAACTTTAAACGACACTTTTTATGGATATCTTTAAGAAATGGCTTTCTTCTTGCCACTCTTCCATAAAGGCCAGATTTGTGCAATATACGACTGATTGTTGTCCTATGGACAGAGTCTCCCACCTCAGCTGTAGATCTCTGCAGTTCATCCAGAGTGATCATGGGCCTCTTGGCTGCATCTCTGATCAGTCTTCTCCTTGTATGAGCTGAAAGTTTAGAGGGACAGCCAGGTCTTGGTAGATTTGCAGTGGTCTGATACTCCTTCCATTTCAATATTATCACTTGCACAGTGCTCCTTGGGATGTTTAAAGCTTGGGAAATATTTTTGTATCCAAATCCGGCTTTAAACTTCTTCACAACAGTATCTCGGACCTGCCTGGTGTGTTCCTTGTTCTTCATGATGCTCTCTGCGCTTTTAACGGACCTCTGAGACTATCACAGTGCAGGTGCATTTATACAGAGACTTGATTACACACAGGTGGATTGTATTTATCATCATTAGTCATTTAGGTCAACATTGGATCATTCAGAGATCCTCACTGAACTTCTGGAGAGAGTTTGCTGCACTGCACTGAAAGTAAAGGGGCTGAATAATTTTGCACGCCCAATTTTTCAGTTTTGGATTTGTTAAAAAAGTTTGAAATATCCAATAAATGTCGTTCCACTTCATGATTGTGTCCCACTTGTTGTTGATTCTTCACAAAAAATACAGTTTTATATCTTTATGTTTGAAGCCTGAAATGTGGCAAAAGGTCGCAAAGTTCAAGGGGGCCGAATACTTTCGCAAGGCACTGTAGCATTGTTTAAAGTGGCTAGTGATATATTTACATAATTTCCCATCAATTCCCATTATTAAAGTGCCTGGAGTTGAGTCAGTGTCATTGTAACTAAGCGCAAACCAGATGTTTTTTTTTTACATTTTCTATTTCACCTTTATTTAACCAGGTAGGCTAGGTGAGAACACCTTTATTTAACCAGGTAAGCTAGGTGAGAACACCTTTATTTAACCAGGTAGGCTAGGTGAGAACACCTTTATTTAACCAGGTAAGCTAGGTGAGAACACCTTTATTTAACCAGGTAGGCTAGGTGAGAACACCTTTATTTAACCAGGTAGGCTAGGTGAGAACACCTTTATTTAACCAGGTAAGCTAGGTGAGAACACCTTTATTTAACCAGGTAAGCTAGGTGAGAACACCTTTATTTAACCTCTAGCGTCGAGCAATCCCGTATCCGGGAGCGTAATTATAGCCTCAAGCTCATTACATAACGCAACGTTAACTATTCATGAAAATCGCAAATGAAATGAAAGAATTATATTCACTCACAAGCTTAGCATTTTGTTAACAACACTGTCATCTCAGATTTTCAAAATATGCTTTTCAACCATAGCTACACAAGCATTTGTGTAAGAGTATTGATAGCTAGCATAGCATTAAGCCTAGCATTTAGCAGGCAACATTTTCACAAAAACAAGAAAAGCATTCAAATAAAATCATTTACCTTTGAAGAACTTCGGATGTTTTCAATGAGGAGACTCTCAGTTAGATAGCAAATGTTCAGTTTTTCCAAAAATATTATTTGTGTAGGAGAAATCCCCCCCGTTTTGTTCATCACGTTTGGCTAAGAAAAAAAAAATCTGAAAATGCAGTCTCTACAACGCCAAACTTTTTACCAAAATAACACCATAATATCGACAGAAACATTGCAAACGTTGTTTAGAATCAATCATCAAGGTGTTTTTCACATATCTATTCGATGATAAATCATTCGTGGCAGCTGTGTTTCTCCTCGAAGCAAACTAAAAATACACGCAGCTGGAGATTACGCAATAATTGCAACGGAGGACACCAAGCGGCCACCTGGTAGATGTAGTGTCTTAACGTTAATCTTCCAATGATTTGCCTACAAATACGTCACAATGCTGTCGACACCTTGGGGAAACGACAGAAAGTCTAAGCTCATTCGTGACCCATACACAGCCATATAAGGAGACATTGGAACACAACGCATTCAAAATCTGGGGCACTTCCTGTATGAAATTTCATCTTTGTTTTGCCTGTAGCATTAGTTCTGTGGCACTCAAAGACGATATCTTTGCAGTTTTGGAAACGTCAGAGTGTTTCTTTCCAAAGATGTCAATTATATGCATAGTCGAGCATATTTTCATGACAAAATATCTTGTTTAAAACGGGAACGTTTTTTTAATCCATAAATAAAAAGAGCGCCCCCTATATCCAAGAAGTTAACCAGGTAAGCTAGGTGAGAACACCTTTATTTAACCAGGTAAGCTAGGTGAGAACACCTTTATTTAACCAGGTAAGCTAGGTGAGAACACCTTTATTTAACCAGGTAAGCTAGGTGAGAACACCTTTATTTAACCAGGTAAGCTAGGTGAGAACACCTTTATTTAACAAGGTAAGCTAGGTGAGAACACCTTTATTTAACCAGGTAAGCTAGGTGAGAACACCTTTATTTAACCAGGTAAGCTAGGTGAGAACACCTTTATTTAACCAGGTAAGCTAGGTGAGAACACCTTTATTTAACCAGGTAAGCTAGGTGAGAACACCTTTATTTAACCAGGTAAGCTAGGTGAGAACACCTTTATTTAACCAGGTAAGCTAGGTGAGAACACCTTTATTTAACCAGGTAAGCTAGGTGAGAACACCTTTATTTAACCAGGTAAGCTAGGTGAGAACACCTTTATTTAACCAGGTAAGCTAGGTGAGAACACCTTTCTTTAACCAGCTAGGCTAGGTGAGAACATGTTCTCATTTACAACTGCGACCTGGCCAAGATAAAGCAAAGCAGTGCGACACAAACAACACAGAGTTACACATGGAATAAACAAGCGTACAGTCAATAACACAATAGAAAAAAAGAAAGTCTATATACAGTGTGTGCAAATGGTGTGAGGAGGTAAGGCAATAAATAGGCCATGGTAGTGAAGTAATTACAATTTAGCAAATTAACACTGGAGTGTTAATGAGCAGATGATGATGTGCAAGGAGAAATACTGGTGTGCAAAAGAGCAGAAAGTAAATAAAGCAATATGGGGATGAGGTAGGTAGATTGGATGGGCTATTTACAGCTGCTCAGATAGCTGATGTTTAAAGTTAGTGAGGGAAAAAGAAGTCTTTACCTAGCATGGACTTATAGATGACCTGGAGCCAGTGGGTCTGGCGACGAATAGGTAGCGAGGGCCAACCGACTAGAGCGTACAGGTCGCAGTGGTGGGTTGTATATGGGGCTTTGGTGACAAAACGGACGGCACTGTGATAGACTGCATCCAGTTTGCTGAGTAGAGTCTTGGAGGCTATTTTGTAAATGACATCTCCAAAGTCGAGGATCGGTAGGATAGTCAGTTTTACGAGGGTATGTTTGGCAGCGTTAGTGAAGGAAGCTTTGTTGCGAAAAAGGAAGCCAATTCTAGATTTTATTTTGGATTGTAGATGCATAATATGAGGCTAGAAGGAGAGTTTACAGTCTGGCCAGACACCTAGGTATTTGTAGTTGTCCACATATTCTAAGTCAGAACCGTCCAGAGTGGTGATGCTAGTCGTGCGGGCAGGTGCGGGGAGCGAACAGTTGAATAGCAAAGATTCCAAAGAAGGGCCAGATGTATACAGAATGGTGTCGTCTGCGTAGAGGTAGATCAGGGAATCACCCACAGCAAAAGTGACATTGTTGATATATACAGAGAAAAGAGTCAGCCCGAGAATTGAACCCTGTGGTACCTCCATAGAGACTGCCAGAGGTTCGAACAACAGGCCCTCCAATTTGACACACTGAACTCTATCTGAAAAGTAGTTGGCAAACCAGGCGAGGCAGTCATTTGAGAAACCAAGGCTGTTGAATCTGCCGATAATGATACAGTTATTGACAGAGCCGAAAGCCTTGGCCAGGTTGATGAAGACTTCTGCACAGTACTGTCTTTTATCGATGGAGGTTATGATATCGTTTAGTACCTTGAGCGTGGCTGAGGTGCACCCGTGACCAACTCGGAAACCGGATTGCACAGCGGAGAAGGTATGGTAGGATTTGAAATGGTCAGTGATCTGTTTAGAAAGGCAGGACAGGATGTATATAGGTCTATAACATTTTGGGTCTAGAGTGTCACCCGCTTTGAAGAGGGGGATGACCGCGGCAGCTTTCCAATCTTTAGGGATCTCGGACAATACGTAAGAGAGGTTGAACAGACTTGTAATAGGGTTTGCAACAATGGTGGTGGATAATTTTAGAAAGAGCAGGTCCAGGTTTTCAAGCCCAGCTGATTTGTACGGGTCCAGGTTTTGCAGCTCTTTCAGAACATCTGCTATCTGGATTTGGGTGAAGGAGAAGCTGGGGAGGCTTGGGCAAGTAGCTTCGGGGGGTGCAGTGCTGTTGACCGGGGTTGGGGTAGCTAGGAGGAAAACATGGCCAGCCGTATCAGTGGTGTTACCTAGCCTCAGTGCAGTTGACAGCTTGGAGGAGGTGTCATGGAATATTCTAATCAAGTGAGAGAGACTGTTATTTCTTCAAAAAATCATCTTGATTTAATATTGATTAATTATTGAAATAATAAAGCTGGTCGATCCCACACTCTGAAGTGTGATGCCGAGAGCTCAATGAGCACAACTGAGCCACAGTCTTTTGTAGTTAAGACATCTGGAATACGTCAAAAGGTTAGGATTTGTATGTGAGGAAGGAGTATCCCCCGGCCAGATAGCATTTACTGTGAAGACTGTACCAATTGTACAGAAACCAGGCCCAGGCCACTAATACAAGGTTCCTCCCGTCAGCCGTCCAGAAACATCTCCTTCCTGGTACCTCACCGTATACAAGTACCAACTCATTCTATAGAATGCAAGCTGTAGGTTTTATCACCAAGTCATCATAAATCAACCCCAGAAGCCTAACTCAGTCCCACAGAAACAGATGAGAGAGTACTGAGAAACATTATTTGCTACAGTATGAAAACTGTAATTTTTCTACAATAGATGGCGTATCGCTGCAGAATACTGTGGTAGCCATTCTGGTTAAATGTGCCTTGAATTCTAAATCAATCAACGATAGTGTCACCAGCATAGCACCCCCGCACCATCACACCACCTCCTCCATGCTTCACAGTGGAAACCACACATGCGGAGATCATATGTTCACCTACTCTGTGTCTCTCAAAGACACGGCAGTTGGAACCAGAAATCTCAAATTTGGACTCATCAGACCACAAGACAGATTTCCACCAGTCTAATGTTCATTTCTTGGCCCAAGCAAGTCTCTTCTTATTATTGGTGTCCCTTAGTTGTGTTTTATTTGCATCTATACGACCATGAAGGCCTGATTCACACAGTCTTCTCTGAACAGTTGATGTTGAGATGTGTCTATTACTTGAACTCTGTGAAGCATTTAACTCTAACGAATTTATCCTCTGCAGCAGAGGTAACTCTGGGCCTTCCTTTCCTGTGGCAGTCCTCATGAGAGCCAGTTTTATCATAGCGCTTTATGGTTTTTGCAACTGCACTTGAAGAAACTTTCAAAGTTCTTGAAATGTTCCATATTGACTGACCTTCATGTCTTAAAGTAATGATGGACTGCTGTTTGTCTTTGCCTATTTGAACTGATCTTGGCATAATCTGGACTTGGTCCTTTTTCTGTATACCATCCCTACCTTGTCCTAACATAGCTGATTGGCTCGAACACATTTAGAAGGAAATAAATTCCATAAATGAACTTTTAACAAGCCACACCTGTTAATTGAAATCCATTCCTGGTGACTTCCTCATGAAGCTGGTTGAGGGAATGCCTAAAGTGTGCAAAGATGTCATCAAAGGTGGATACTTTGAAGAATCTCAAATATAAAATATATTTATGTTTAACACTTTTTTGGATACTACATTTAAAAAATATATATATTTAACCTTTATTTATACAAGCATTTCTCATTGAGATTGAGAACATCTCTTTTCAAGAGAGACTTGGTCCAATAGCAGCAGGGGGAAGAACGTTTCAGACAAAACAACTTACATACACTAGCACAACATTAAACAAAACTGTAGACACACATACAGTACATCAATTACATATTACGTTAAAAAACACGCAAGTCTTGACTAAAAAAACAGCTGTCCTAAAGACAATTACACTCTTCTGTGATATATACAATAGATCAAGTGTTTAAACTCCACCAACGGAACTAGATCATCAAATTCTTAAATGTTCAGGAGATAATTCATGATTCCATATGTCTTTCATTTATAGTTTTGATGTAGAAAACGGTAAAAATAACGAAAAACCCTTGAAAGAGGTGTGTCTAAACTATTGACTGGTGCTGTACATTTCAATCCATTAAGACCCACACAGCGAAGCTTGAAATGGTAAGTTGTCCCAGTATCATAATGATACAAAATATTGCATACAATTTCATTGTAATTTGAACAGCAAATACTGTTGTCAATGTGCTGGAACAGGCATTGATTTGAGGAAAGCTACTGTGTGGTGGTAAGGGGTCTTATATAGAAGTGCATGTGAATATGGGCTTCTTGTGTTCCGACGTGCAGCAAATTCATTCCACCATTTTGGAATATTTCTGCAGAAACACCCCCAGTTACTCTCTGGACAGACCCTCTGTCGTTGTTGTTGATGAGGGAGGGATGGGGAGGAATGGGGGGTTTGGGGGGGGGGGAATTTGGCTCAATCTGAAGTTGTTGCATGTCACCTTCCAGGTCTTTTCCAGAGCCTTCTGTTATTTTGTAGTTTTTTTTATTCATTTTACAGTCAAAAGAATATCCAAGGAATGTGCCAGGAAACCCAACAAGAAAATGTGTAGAAAAGGAGGTATGTAAGACAGACAACATGGTGGGACTGAAAGAGAACGAGAGAGGAGAGAGAATGCCTCCTCTCTAAAGCCAGATATCAGCACCTGTCAACCCTCAAATCAAACTGTTAATTGGGATGAGCAGTTGACCTACAGTTCTCATTAACCTGGACGTGTGTGTGTGTGTGCGTGTGTGCGTGCGTGTGTGCGTGTTTGTGCGTGCGTGTGTGCGTGCGTGTTTGTGCGTGCGTGTGTGCGTGCGTGTGTGCGTGCGTGCGTGTGTGCGTGCGTGCGTGTTTGTGCGTGCGTGTGCATGTGTGTGTGTGTGTGTGCATGTGCGTGTGTGCGTGCGTGCGTGCGTGTTTGTGCGTGCGTGTGCATGTGTGTGTGTGTGTGTGCGTGCGTGCGTGTGTGCGTGCGTGTGCATGTGTGTGTGTGTGTGTGTGCATGTGCGTGCGTGCGTGTGTGTGTTAAGAAATAAAGGGGAAGTTGTCAGGAATTCCCCCTGTAACATTAAGTCCCTACAGATTGATTGAATGCTTTGCATGTATTTGTCATCAATAGGTTTGATTTGTATATGAAAGCACTGCATTGTATGTATTTTATTTTACACACAACTTAATTGTTTATCAAAACCAATTCAAACATGACAATGTGGATGGAATTGGTCCAACAAGTCAGTAATTGACTTCCAGGCTAAATCACGACGACAAACAGATCAATTCTTCTGAATGGAAATAACAAGGCTGATTCAATCAGAAGCAGAACTGCCAATTTAAAGTCATGTAACACAAATCAGAGTTAAAGGGGCAATCTGTGATTGGTACATCCTTTTTTTCCGACTTAAATCAAATATATTGTAATTTTTTCTTCTAATCCTGGATTGCCCCTTTAAAGTCATGTAAAACTAAATCAGGGTTGGAATGAGAGGAACTTCAGTCATTTTTGTGTATTCTCTGATCGAACATAAAGAATTAGTGCAAGAATTTGTCAAAGGAGACAAGAAAATAAATAATTTGAGGCTGTTGATTACATCGTCACACAACAGTCGAGGAATGCATTCCAAATGGCACTCTAGTCCCTACATAGTGGACTACAGGGCCAATCGGGTGCCATTTGGGATTTAACAAGTTCTGTCTGGAAATCATAACTCACAACAATCAAATATTCTCCTGCAGAGAGAAAGATGCATCACCGTGTTGAGATAGATTGGATTAGAGTCATTACACCTCTTGGACTTCATACAAACTTTGATATTACTTTCAATACAGCGAATGAATGGATACAAACCATTGTCAATATACTGTAACTATTATTTGCCTTTTACTGCGACAACAGTCAATTCTGTACTGTCATTTCCAGGAGCAACAGGTAAAGTTCATTGTTTTAATCACAGCAAAAAGGCCACGAATCTCATATTTGCCAAAATATGACCTATAAACATTGTCATTATCAGAAACCTTAATATTAAAGCTCATATTGAACCTAAATTTAACGTCTGTTAGTTTAAGCAGTCGGAAATATCAGACACGTTACGTTTGAAGCTCAGCAATTAACCTCGCCTAGTGATCTTGCAGACGCACACACACACACACACACACACACACACACACACACACACACACACACACACACACACACACACACACACACACACACACACACACACACACACACACACACACACACACACACAGTCCTGTTCACTTTAGTAAACCAATTTAGTTTGAGACAGACGGAGCCCCCCCAGGCGTTTCTGAATTAGTCCCAGTAGTAGAATACACACAGAAATATCACTTTAATATTCAACCTGCACTTGGAAACATTTTCAATTATCTTCCTCATGTTTCGTAATGAGGAAATTGTTTATCGTATGTTTGCTATGTTGCTTTTGTGACATATGATTGTGCTGAAGGGGTGACTGTGAATGTGTCTTAAATGGCACCCTATTCCCTATATAGTGCACTACTTTTGATCATGGTCCATAGGGCTCTTGTCAAAAGTAGTGCACTATGTAGGGAACAGGGTGAGATTTGGGACGTGCTTAGTGTGTTCCATGGCCTCTCAGCATCCTCTTCAACACTAGAGCTGTAATTTTCTAGCTCATTGAAATGGAAAGGGTTGCTGGGACAGTTTAAATTGTATTCTGAAATGTTTCATTTGGAATAACTTTGGTCTTCGTTGAAGTTTGTTATCTAATGCATGGATATACAGCATTGATTATTATGTTGGGCTACAGTCTGTTGAAAGCTTCTCGTGATGCGAACTTCTTTCAACTTCAGCAAGTATGTTAATGAAATAATTGGATCTAGTCATGATTCTGCTCTAGAAGGAGTGTAAGGATAGTCACCATCAAATCATGTCATTCCTTTTACAACAATGGGATTCTAGAGTGACATGATAATCCACACAGTACATTCTAGAGTGACATGATAATCCATGCAGTACATTCTAGAATGACATGATAATCCACGCAGTACATTCTAGAGTGACATGATAATCCATGCAGTACATTCTAGAATGACATGATAATCCACGCAGTACATTCTAGAGTGACATGATAATCCATGCAGTACATTCTAGAGTGACATGATAATCCATGCAGTACATTCTAGAATGACATGATAATCCACGCAGTACATTCTAGAGTGACATGATAATCCATGCAGTACATTCTAGAATGACATGATAATCCATGCAGTACATTCTAGAGTGACATGATAATCCACGCAGTACATTCTAGAGTGACATGATAATCCATGCAGTACATTCTAGAATGACATGATAATCCATGCAGTACATTCTAGAGTGACATGATAGTCCACGCAGTACATTCTAGAGTGACATGATAATCCACGCAGTACATTCTAGAGTGACATGATAATCCATGCAGTACATTCTAGAATGACATGATAATCCATGCAGTACATTCTAGAGTGACATGATAGTCCATGTACTACATTTCTACAATAGTACAGTTTCTGTCCCTCCTGTTACTTTCTTAGTAATTGTAGAGTAATATGTGTCAGTTGTGTGTGAAGTTATGGACTCCATTGAAACACCTCTAACAGTTGAACCTTTATATTGGAACAGAGTCATACACCCACCAGGGATCTGTTGGTACAGTATCTACAATCCCTTTAATTATAACAGCTATATTGTGAAGCTCCAATCTCTTCATGAACATGGATCCTCAAGAGGTACACTGATTAATTCTGAGGAAGAAGCGTGGCATTCGGCTTGCGATACAATGGTTGTATGATTGTTGCCAAGCAACAATAAGCAGTCGTGATAGGAGCGCGTCACCCCTTTGTCTTGTTTGTAAGCACTCAATTGAATGATTTCAGGTCCAGTTCAGCATCCCTAGACAATGATGTGAGGAGAAAAGTTCAGGTACCATTACAATGAAAATACATAAAGCTACATACTATATACTGAATGAGCCAAACTATACCAACAGAGAGAAGGCTATAGTATGATGACACTGCTCAACAAGTATAACGACACAAGGCGAGACACCGCTCAACAAGTATAACGACACAAGGCGAGATACTGCTCAAAAGTATAACGACACAAGGCGAGGCACCGCTCAACAAGTATAACGACACAAGGCGAGACACCGCTCAACAAGTATAACGACACAAGGCGAGGCGCCGCTCAACAAGTATAACGACACAAGGCGAGACACCGCTCAACAAGTATAACGACACAAGGCGAGGCAATTATGGGGACATCCCGTGCCCTCCCCATGAGCCTAGACATCACCTCCCCAACATGCTCAGACCCAGCGTAACCCCTCTTCTCTAGGTAGACTCCCATTAGCTCCTCCCACTCCAGGACAGAGTATCTGAGCCATCACCCCTAAAGAAAGGTGGAGCACTAACCTCTGACTTCAAACCAGATTCAGTTTGGATGCATCAATAAAAGTTGACCCACATTGCTCAGACAGGGGAAACTGCTGGGATTGGTGAGGGGGATGGGCCGGAGAAAGACTTGAAGTCCCAGGCTGCAGTAAACTCGCTCTGATAGATTCTCCTATCTTTGAACCAATCTGCTTAATAAGGTCACTAAGCTGACTCGGAGGTGTCCCATTATTACTGAGGACTGGGGATGATGGTACATCAAGAGACAGAGGTGGGATACCGTGTACAGGTTCTTCACAATCGGCATCAGTTTGTAGCGTGTTTCGTTCTGCGTTGTGTACTTTTAATTAGGACGCTGCCACAACTGAACTGGTCTGCTAGTTGAATTATTTTTATTTGCCCTGCACACAAAGAGACAACACACATTATGTTAACCCTTGGTGCAGTCCTAGCTCTCAGGCACCTGCACACAAAGAGACAACGCACATTATGTTAACCCTTGGTGCAGTCCTAGCTTTCAGGCACCTGCACACAAAGAGACAACACACATTATGTTAACCCTTGGTGCAGTCCTAGCTTTCAGGCACCCTGCTAGCTGAAGGTCAGGCAAAAGAGAACAATAAGGGGGTATGGAAATACAGATAACCCGCGAAGGGCCAAACCAAAATATACACAACTTTTACAATCACAAGTATGTACAATATTGATGTGAAAAAGTATATGTACACCAAAGAAAAACATTTATTATTATTATTATCAAAGTATTAACAACGTTATTAACATCCCTTGACCTGGCCTATTTGAATTGGTCCTTGTGTGCAACTTGGTGCATAATCTAGGGGAACAACATCACACTGCTACCTATGCATACTAATAATATGCATATATTAGCATCTGGGACAGAGTAGCAGGCAGTTTACTCAGTTTACCAAGAAGTTAAGGAAATGACAGAACGGACTCCATCCTAGGTTTGAACATGTGCTCCAGTCGATAACGGGGATGTGTTTTTGGAGCCAAGAAAATCCCAAAACAGGAACATGGGGGATAATCAATGATGAGATGCTGTATTGATCAACTGTGATTTCCTGATACCGGCAGATTAACGGGAACAATGCTGTGGGTATCTCTTCCAATGGATCGGCCATCCAGTGCTCGGATGTCCATGAAAACAGAGAGGAGTCACACCCATGTCACACCCTGACCATAGAGAGACCATTTTTATTCTCTATTTTGGTTAAGTCGGGTGTGTCTAGGGTGGGTGATCTAGTGTATTTATATCTATGTTGGCCTGGCATGGTTCCCAATCAGAGGCAGCTGTTTATCGTTGTCTCTGATTGGGGATCATATTTAGGCAGCCATTTCCCCACTGTGTTTTGTGGGATCTTGTTTTGAGTTAGCGCATGTAGCACCTCTGATGTTACGGTTAGTTGTTGGTTTCCTTTTGTTTTTGTAAGTTTCACTAAAATGAAGATGTGGAACTTGGTCTTGGTCCGTCTCTCCACACAGCCGTGACAGTCCATAAAACTCTCATCTGCCCCAGAGTCAATGAGAACCCAGTGAGACTTAGACAGGTCTCCCCACAGCAGGATCACATAAAAAGGAAGTGTGGGTAATGGCTCACAAGAGCACTTATACCTACTAAAGAAATAGGCATCTTAACAGTGCGGGTCCTTCAGCCCCATAGTACAGACAATAGTTGGAGCTCACCCTACGTGAACGTTCCCTAAGCGATAATCTAGCTCTGCCCAGTTGCATAGGTTTAGGAGTAACAGACTCACCCGTTGCATTTGTTTCTCGAGGGAGCTCGGGTGGCTTCAGTTCTTCTCAGAAATGCACACTCCTCGAGGGAGCTCGGGTGGCTTCAGTTCTTCTCAGAAATGCACACTTCTCGAGGGAGCTCGGGTGGCTTCAGTTCGTCTCAGAAATGCACACTTCTCGAGGGAGCTCGGGTGGCTTCAGTTCGTCTCAGAAATGCACACTCCTCAAGGGAGCTCGGGTGGCTTCAGTTCTTCTCAGAAATGCACACTCCTCGAGGGAGCTCGGGTGGCTTCAGTTCTTCTCAGAAATGCACACTTCTCGAGGGAGCTCGGGTGGCGTCAGTTCTTCTCAGAAATGCACACTCCTCGAGGGAGCTCGGGTGGCTTCAGTTCGTCTCAGAAATGCACACTCCGGCGTTCTCATAATCGAGGTCCAATGGTAACTCCCGAGCTGCGAGCTCGTCTTTTATTTCCTCCGACAGTCCGTGAAGGAAGGTATCAAGGCACTCTCGGTGGCCAATGTGTGAAAATCTACAGCGTAGTCTGCCACACTACGGGAGTTCTGATGTACCTTCAGAAGTTTTTGGGACGTCTTTCTCCCGGGCACCAGAGTATCGAATACCTTCCTCACCTCCCCAATGAAATATTCCAGGTTAAGGCAAACGGCAGATTTTTGCTCCCAGACAGCCATCGCCCAGGAGAGCGCCCTTCCGGACATTTGCGTAATTAGATGCGCTATCTTCGATCGATCCGAAGGGAATGAAGATGGCTGAAGCTCAAAATTGAGGGAGCATTGGGAAAGAAACGCCTGCCAGATTCCAGGATCCCCAGCATATCGCTCCGGAGGTGGTAAGCGGGGTTCTCGGGGAGCTGGGGTAGGTTGAACAAACCCACCACTAATAGAGAAGCTACTGAGTGGCTGGGAGGTCTCAGATGTTAACACCTTGAGCCCCAGGTCGTGGTGTTCCGCCAGAGATCAGAACCCCTCCATCAGGTTCTGAAGTAGCTCCTCCTGTCTCTTAATGGTGGCTCCTCCTGTCTCTTAATGGTAGCTCCTCCTGTCTCTTAATGGTGACTCCTCCTGTCTCTTAATGGTGGCTCCTCCTGTCTCTTAATGGTGGCTCCTCCTGTCTCTTAATGGTAGCTCCTCCTGTCTCTTAATGATAGCTCCTCCTGTCTCTTAATGGTGACTCCTCCTGTCTCTTAATGGTAGCTCCTCCTGTCTCTTAATGGTGGATCCTCGTGTCTCTTAATGGTGGCTCCTCCTGTCTCTTAATGGCAGCTTCTCCTGTCTCTTAATGGTGGCTCCTCCTGTCTCTTAATGGTGGCTCCTCCTGTCTCTTAATGGTGGCTCCTCCTGTCTCTTAATGGTAGCTCCTCCTGTCTCTTAATGATAGCTCCTCCTGTCTCTTAATGGTGACTCCTCCTGTCTCTTAATGGTAGCTCCTCCTGTCTCTTAATGGTGTCTCCTCCTGTCTCTTAATGGTGGCTCCTCCTGTCTCTTAATAGTGGCTCCTCCTGTCTCTTATTGGCGGCTTCTCCTGTCTCTTAATGGTGGCTCCTCCTGTCTCTTAATGGCCTGCTCCTCCTGTCTCTTAATGGTGGCTCCTCCTCTCTCTTAATGGCGGCTCCTCCTGTCTCTTAATGGCGGCTCCTCCTGTCTCTTAATGGTGGCTCCTCCTGTCTCTTAATGGTGGCTCCTCCTGTCTCTTAATGGTGGCTCCTCCTGTCTCTTAATGGTGGCTCCTCCTGTCTCTTAATGGTAGCTTCTCCTGTCTCTTAATGGTGGCTCCCAGCAGGGAGACAGAGTGATGGAGCTGGTCCAAGTCTGCTGTGTCAGTCATGGCCGGTTCGTACGATAACGACACAAGGCGAGCCCCAGATGCAGACACGGGAGGCAGATGGTTTGAGCTCTGATATCTATTATAGTTCAATTGGTAGGCAAAAGCCAGGTCGGGGACAGGCAACAGTTCATAACCAGGTCAGAGTCCACAACGGTGCAGGTCTGCAGGCAGGCACGAGGTCAGGGGCAAACAGAATGGTCAGGCAGGCGGGCTCAGAGTCAGGACAGGCAAGGGTCAGAGCCAGGAGGACGAGAAAAAAACTGAGACTGGGAAAAAACAGGAGCTAGGAGAAAACTGCTGGTTGACTTGGCAAACAAGATGAACTGGCACAGACATGAAACACAGGTATAAATACCCAGGGGATAATGGGGAAGATGGGCGACACCTGGAGGGGGTGGAGACAAGCACAAGGACAGGTGAAACAGATCAGGGTGTGTGGCACAAACTGGCACAAACTGTCCATCACTACACACAAAGCATGATATTGTTTTCTTTTTGTTCAGAATCTTCAAGCGCCATTGGAGCTATTTTAAGAAAAGCCGCTGAAACTCCTGCTGTATTATTCAGACTGTGCAGTGACCTGCCTATTATAGACAGAGAAAACCTCACCACCCACTGTGAAGAAAGACCTGTCTGTGTCTTAGCCCAGAATATGAAGAGGAGAGAGATTCATACAGACAGAGATACAGAGTGAAAGAGAGAGAGAGATAGAGAGAGAGAGAGAGAGAGAGAGAGAGAGAGAGAGAGAGAGAGAGAGAGAGATTCATACAGACAGAGATACAGAGTGAAAGAGAGAGAGAGAGAAAGAGAGAACCCAATGAGCACAGACTTCTATTCCACGTTGGGTCAACATAATTTATTTGAAAGGAATTGGAAACAACGTTGATTCAACCAGTGTATGCCCAGTGGGAAGGATTCAAACCGATCAAGAAAAAGACAGAAAGATAAAGAAATAAAAGGAGAGATAAAAGGCATTGGAAAGTGGAGAACTGTACAATACCCTGTCTCTATGTCTCACCAGTCCTGGTCAGACAGACCCAGGGTACAGAGACCACTGTCTCTATGTCTCACCAGTCCTGGTCAGACAGTCCCAGGGTACAGAGACCACTGTCTCTATGTCTCACCAGTCCTGGTCAGACAGCCCCAGGGTACAGAGACCACTGTCTCTATGTCTCACCAGTCCTGGTCAGACAGTCCCAGGGTACAGAGACCACTGTCTCTATGTCCCACCAGTCCTGGTCAGACAGCCCCAGGGTACAGAGACCACTGTCTCTATGTCTCACCAGTCCTGGTCAGACAGTCCCAGGGTACAGAGACCACTGTCTCTATGTCTCACCAGTCCTGGTCAGACAGTCCCAGGGTACAGAGACCACTGTCTCTATGTCTCACCAGTCCTGGTCAGACAGACCCAGGGTACAGAGACCACTGTCTCTATGTCTCACCAGTCCTGGTCAGACAGTCCCAGGGTACAGAGACCACTGTCTCTATGTCTCACCAGTCCTGGTCAGACAGTCCCAGGGTACAGAGACCACTGTCTCTATGTCTCACCAGTCCTGGTCAGACAGCCCCAGGGTACAGAGACCACTGTCTCTATGTCTCACCAGTCCTGATCAGACAGCCCCAGGGTACAGAGACCACTGTCTCTATGTCTCACCAGTCCTGGTCAGACAGTCCCAGGGTACAGAGACCACTGTCTCTATGTCTCACCAGTCCTGGTCAGACAGTCCCAGGGTACAGAGACCACTGTCTCTATGTCTCACCAGTCCTCGTCAGACAGTCCCAGGGTACAGAGACCACTGTCTCTATGTCTCACCAGTCCTGGTCAGACAGTCCCAGGGTACAGAGACCACTGTCTCTATGTCTCACCAGTCCTGGTCAGACAGTCCCAGGGTACAGAGACCACTGTCTCTATGTCTCACCAGTCCTGATCAGACAGCCCCAGGGTACAGAGACCACTGTCTCTATGTCTCACCAGTCCTGGTCAGACAGCCCCAGGGTACAGAGACCACTGTCTCTATGTCTCACCAGTCCTGGTCAGACAGCCCCAGGGTACAGAGACCACTGTCTCTATGTCTCACCAGTCCTGGTCAGACAGTCCCAGGGTACAGAGACCACTGTCTCTATGTCTCACCAGTCCTGGTCAGACAGTCCCAGGGTACAGAGACCACTGTCTCTATGTCTCACCAGTCCTGGTCAGACAGTCCCAGGGTACAGAGACCACTGTCTCCATGTCCCACCAGTCCTGATCAGACAGTCCCAGGGTACAGAGACCACTGTCTCTATGTCTCACCAGTCCTGGTCAGACAGTCCCAGGGTACAGAGACCACTGTCTCTATGTCTCACCAGTCCTGGTCAGACAGTCCCAGGGTACAGAGACCACTGTCTCTATGTCCCACCAGTCCTGGTCAGACAGCCCCAGGGTACAGAGACCACTGTCTCTATGTCTCACCAGTCCTGGTCAGACAGACCCAGGGTACAGAGACCACTGTCTCTATGTCTCACCAGTCCTGGTCAGACTGCCCCAGGGTACAGAGACCACTGTCTCTATGTCTCACCAGTCCTGGTCAGACAGTCCCAGGGTACAGAGACCACTGTCTCTATGTCTCACCAATCCTGGTCAGACAGTCCCAGGGTACAGAGACCACTGTCTCTATGTCTCACCAGTCCTGGTCAGACAGTCCCAGGGTACAGAGACCACTGTCTCTATGTCCCACCAGTCCTGGTCAGACAGCCCCAGGGTACAGAGACCACTGTCTCTATGTCTCACCAGTCCTGGTCAGACAGACCCAGGGTACAGAGACCACTGTCTCTATGTCTCACCAGTCCTGGTCAGACAGCCCCAGGGTACAGAGACCACTGTCTCTATGTCTCACCAGTCCTGATCAGACAGTCCCAGGGTACAGAGACCACTGTCTCTATGTCCCACCAGTCCTGGTCAGACAGCCCCAGGGTACAGAGACCACTGTCTCTATGTCTCACCAGTCCTGGTCAGACAGACCCAGGGTACAGAGACCACTGTCTCTATGTCTCACCAGTCCTGGTCAGACAGCCCCAGGGCACAGAGACCACTGTCTCTATGTCTCACCAGTCCTGGTCAGACAGACCCAGGGTACAGAGACCACTGTCTCTATGTCTCACCAGTCCTGGTCAGACAGTCCCAGGGTACAGAGACCACTGTCTCTATGTCCCACCAGTCCTGGTCAGACAGCCCCAGGGTACAGAGACCACTGTCTCTATGTCTCACCAGTCCTGGTCAGACAGACCCAGGGTACAGAGACCACTGTCTCTATGTCTCACCAGTCCTGGTCAGACAGCCCCAGGGTACAGAGACCACTGTCTCTATGTCTCACCAGTCCTGATCAGACAGCCCCAGGGTACAGAGACCACTGTCTCTATGTCTCACCAGTCCTGGTCAGACAGTCCCAGGGTACAGAGACCACTGTCTCTATGTCTCACCAGTCCTGGTCAGACAGTCCCAGGGTACAGAGACCACTGTCTCTATGTCTCACCAGCCCTGGTCAGACAGCCCCAGGGTACAGAGACCACTGTCTCTATGTCTCACCAGTCCTGGTCAGACAGACCCAGGGTACAGAGACCACTGTCTCTATGTCTCACCAGTCCTGGTCAGACAGCCCCAGGGTACAGAGACCACTGTCTCTATGTCTCACCAGTCCTGGTCAGACAGTCCCAGGGTACAGAGACCACTGTCTCTATGTCTCACCAGTCCTGGTCAGACAGTCCCAGGGTACAGAGACCACTGTCTCTATGTCTCACCAGTCCTGGTCAGACAGTCCCAGGGTACAGAGACCACTGTCTCTATGTCTCACCAGTCCTGGTCAGACAGCCCCAGGGTACAGAGACCACTGTCTCTATGTCTCACCAGTCCTGGTCAGACAGTCCCAGGGTACAGAGACCACTGTCTCTATGTCTCACCAGTCCTGGTCAGACAGTCCCAGGGTACAGAGACCACTGTCTCTATGTCTCACCAGTCCTGGTCAGACAGTCCCAGGGTACAGAGACCACTGTCTCTATGTCCCACCAGTCCTGGTCAGACAGCCCCAGGGTACAGAGACCACTGTCTCTATGTCTCACCAGTCCTGGTCAGACAGACCCAGGGTACAGAGACCACTGTCTCTATGTCTCACCAGTCCTGGTCAGACAGCCCCAGGGTACAGAGACCACTGTCTCTATGTCTCACCAGTCCTGGTCAGACAGTCCCAGGGTACAGAGACCACTGTCTCTATGTCTCACCAGTCCTGGTCAGACAGTCCCAGGGTACAGAGACCACTGTCTCTATGTCTCACCAGTCCTGGTCAGACAGCCCCAGGGTACAGAGACCACTGTCTCTATGTCTCACCAGTCCTGGTCAGACAGTCCCAGGGTACAGAGACCACTGTCTCTATGTCTCACCAGTCCTGGTCAGACAGTCCCAGGGTACAGAGACCACTGTCTCTATGTCTCACCAGTCCTGGTCAGACAGTCCCAGGGTACAGAGACCACTGTCTCTATGTCCCACCAGTCCTGGTCAGACAGCCCCAGGGTACAGAGACCACTGTCTCTATGTCTCACCAGTCCTGGTCAGACAGACCCAGGGTACAGAGACCACTGTCTCTATGTCTCACCAGTCCTGGTCAGACAGCCCCAGGGTACAGAGACCACTGTCTCTATGTCTCACCAGTCCTGGTCAGACAGTCCCAGGGTACAGAGACCACTGTCTCTATGTCTCACCAGTCCTGGTCAGACAGTCCCAGGGTACAGAGACCACTGTCTCTATGTCCCACCAGTCCTGGTCAGACAGCCCCAGGGTACAGAGACCACTGTCTCTATGTCTCACCAATCCTGGTCAGACAGACCCAGGGTACAGAGACCACTGTCTCTATGTCTCACCAGTCCTGGTCAGACAGTCCCAGGGTACAGAGACCACTGTCTCTATGTCTCACGAGTCCTGGTCAGACAGCCCCAGGGTACAGAGACCACTGTCTCTATGTCTCACCAGTCCTGGTCAGACAGCCCCAGGGTAGAGAGACCACTGTCTCTATGTCTCACCAGTCCTGGTCAGACAGCCCCAGGGTACAGAGACCACTGTCTCTATGTCTCACCAGTCCTGGTCAGACAGACCCAGGGTACAGAGACCACTGTCTCTATGTCTCTCAATTCCTGGTCAGACAGTCCCAGGGTACAGAGACCACTGTCTCTATGTCTCACCAGTCCTGATCAGACAGTCCCAGGGTACAGAGACCACTGTCTCCATGTCTCACAAGTCCTGGTCAGACAGCCCCAGGGTACAGAGACCACTGTCTCTATGTCTCACAAGTCCTGGTCAGACAGTCCCAGGGTACAGAGACCACTGTCTCTATGTCTCACAAGTCCTGGTCAGACAGTCCCAGGGTACAGAGACCACTGTCTCTATGTCTCACCAGTCCTGGTCAGACAGTCCCAGGGTATAGAGACCACTGTCTCTATGTCCCACCAGTCCTGATCAGACAGCCCCAGGGTACAGAGACCACTGTCTCTATGTCTCACAAGTCCTGGTCAGACAGTCCCAGGGTACAGAGACCACTGTCTCTATGTCTCACAAGTCCTGGTCAGACAGTCCCAGGGTACAGAGACCACTGTCTCTATGTCTCACCAGTCCTGATTAGACAGTCCCAGGGTACAGAGACCACTGTCTCTATGTCTCACCAGTCCTGGTCAGACAGCCCCAGGGTACTGAGACCACTGTCTCTATGTCTCACCAGTCCTGGTCAGACAGTCCCAGGGTACAGATACCACTGTCTCTATGTCTCACCAGTCCTGGTCAGACAGTCCCAGGGTACAGAGACCACTGTCTCTATGTCTCACCAGTCCTGATCAGACAGCCCCAGGGTACAGAGACCACTGTCTCTATGTCTCACCAGTCCTGGTCAGACAGTCCCAGGGTACAGAGACCACTGTCTCTATGTCTCACCAGTCCTGGTCAGACAGCCCCAGGGTACAGAGACCACTGTCTCTATGTCTCACCAGTCCTGGTCAGACAGCCCCAGGGTACAGAGACCACTGTCTCTATGTCTCACCAGTCCTGATCAGACAGCCCCAGGGTACAGAGACCACTGTCTCTATGTCCCACCAGTCCTGATCAGACAGTCCCAGGGTACAGAGACCACTGTCTCTATGTCCCACCAGTCCTGATGAGACAGTCCCAGGGTACAGAGACCACTGTCTCTATGTCCCACCAGTCCTGGTCAGACAGCCCCAGGGTACAGAGACCACTGTCTCTATGTCCCACCAGTCCTGATCAGACAGTCCCAGGGTACAGAGACCACTGTCTCTATGTCTCACCAGTCCTGGTCAGACAGTCCCAGGGTACAGAGACCACTGTCTCTATGTCTCACCAGTCCTGGTCAGACAGCCCCAGGGTACAGAGACCACTGTCTCCATGTCCCACCAGTCCTGATCAGACAGTCCCAGGGTACAGAGACCACTATCTCTATGTCTCACCAGTCCTGATCAGACAGCCCCAGGGTACAGAGACCACTGTCTCTATTTCTCACCAGTCCTGATCAGACAGTCCCAGGGTACAGAGACCACTGTCTCTATGTCTCACCAGTCCTGATCAGACAGTCCCAGGGTACAGAGACCACTGTCTCTATGTCTCACCAGTCCTGATCAGACAGCCCCAGGGTACAGAGACCACTGTCTCTATGTCCCACCAGTCCTAATCAGACAGCCCCAGGGTACAGAGACCACTGTCTCTATGTCTCACCAGTCCTGATCAGACAGTCCCAGGGTACAGAGACCACTGTCTCTATGTCTCACCAGTCCTGATCAGACAGTCCCAGGGTACAGAGACCACTGTCTCTATGTCTCACCAGTCCTGGTCAGACAGCCCCAGGGTACAGAGACCACTGTCTCTATGTCCCACCAGTCCTGGTCAGACAGCCCCAGGGTACAGAGACCACTGTCTCTATGTCTCACCAGTCCTGATCAGACAGCCCCAGGGTACAGCGACCACTGTCTATGTCTCACCAGTCCTGATCAGACAGCCCCAGGGTACAGAGACCACTGTCTATGTCTCACCAGTCCTGATCAGACAGCCCCAGGGTACAGAGACCACTGTCTATGTCTCACCAGTCCTGATCAGACAGCCCCAGGGTACAGAGACCACTATCTCTATGTCTCACCAGTCCTGATCAGACAGCCCCAGGGTACAGAGACCACTGTCTCTATGTCTCACAAGTCCTGGTCAGACAGTCCCAGGGTACAGAGACCACTGTCTCTATGTCTCACAAGTCCTGGTCAGACAGTCCCAGGGTACAGAGACCACTGTCTCTATGTCTCACAAGTCCTGGTCAGACAGTCCCAGGGTACAGAGACCACTGTCTCTATGTCTCACCAGTCCTGGTCAGACAGTCCCAGGGTATAGAGACCACTGTCTCTATGTCCCACCAGTCCTGATCAGACAGCCCCAGGGTACAGAGACCACTGTCTCTATGTCTCACAAGTCCTGGTCAGACAGTCCCAGGGTACAGAGACCACTGTCTCTATGTCTCACAAGTCCTGGTCAGACAGTCCCAGGGTACAGAGACCACTGTCTCTATGTCTCACCAGTCCTGATTAGACAGTCCCAGGGTACAGAGACCACTGTCTCTATGTCTCACCAGTCCTGGTCAGACAGCCCCAGGGTACTGAGACCACTGTCTCTATGTCTCACCAGTCCTGGTCAGACAGTCCCAGGGTACAGATACCACTGTCTCTATGTCTCACCAGTCCTGGTCAGACAGTCCCAGGGTACAGAGACCACTGTCTCTATGTCTCACCAGTCCTGATCAGACAGCCCCAGGGTACAGAGACCACTGTCTCTATGTCTCACCAGTCCTGGTCAGACAGTCCCAGGGTACAGAGACCACTGTCTCTATGTCTCACCAGTCCTGGTCAGACAGCCCCAGGGTACAGAGACCACTGTCTCTATGTCTCACCAGTCCTGGTCAGACAGCCCCAGGGTACAGAGACCACTGTCTCTATGTCTCACCAGTCCTGATCAGACAGCCCCAGGGTACAGAGACCACTGTCTCTATGTCCCACCAGTCCTGATCAGACAGTCCCAGGGTACAGAGACCACTGTCTCTATGTCCCACCAGTCCTGATGAGACAGTCCCAGGGTACAGAGACCACTGTCTCTATGTCCCACCAGTCCTGGTCAGACAGCCCCAGGGTACAGAGACCACTGTCTCTATGTCCCACCAGTCCTGATCAGACAGTCCCAGGGTACAGAGACCACTGTCTCTATGTCTCACCAGTCCTGGTCAGACAGTCCCAGGGTACAGAGACCACTGTCTCTATGTCTCACCAGTCCTGGTCAGACAGCCCCAGGGTACAGAGACCACTGTCTCCATGTCCCACCAGTCCTGATCAGACAGTCCCAGGGTACAGAGACCACTATCTCTATGTCTCACCAGTCCTGATCAGACAGCCCCAGGGTACAGAGACCACTGTCTCTATTTCTCACCAGTCCTGATCAGACAGTCCCAGGGTACAGAGACCACTGTCTCTATGTCTCACCAGTCCTGATCAGACAGTCCCAGGGTACAGAGACCACTGTCTCTATGTCTCACCAGTCCTGATCAGACAGCCCCAGGGTACAGAGACCACTGTCTCTATGTCCCACCAGTCCTAATCAGACAGCCCCAGGGTACAGAGACCACTGTCTCTATGTCTCACCAGTCCTGATCAGACAGTCCCAGGGTACAGAGACCACTGTCTCTATGTCTCACCAGTCCTGATCAGACAGTCCCAGGGTACAGAGACCACTGTCTCTATGTCTCACCAGTCCTGGTCAGACAGCCCCAGGGTACAGAGACCACTGTCTCTATGTCCCACCAGTCCTGGTCAGACAGCCCCAGGGTACAGAGACCACTGTCTCTATGTCTCACCAGTCCTGATCAGACAGCCCCAGGGTACAGCGACCACTGTCTATGTCTCACCAGTCCTGATCAGACAGCCCCAGGGTACAGAGACCACTGTCTATGTCTCACCAGTCCTGATCAGACAGCCCCAGGGTACAGAGACCACTGTCTATGTCTCACCAGTCCTGATCAGACAGCCCCAGGGTACAGAGACCACTATCTCTATGTCTCACCAGTCCTGATCAGACAGCCCCAGGGTACAGAGACCACTGTCTCTATGTCTCACAAGTCCTGGTCAGACAGTCCCAGGGTACAGAGACCACTGTCTCTATGTCTCACAAGTCCTGGTCAGACAGTCCCAGGGTACAGAGACCACTGTCTCTATGTCTCACCAGTCCTGGTCAGACAGTCCCAGGGTATAGAGACCACTGTCTCTATGTCCCACCAGTCCTGATCAGACAGCCCCAGGGTACAGAGACCACTATCTCTATGTCTCACAAGTCCTGGTCAGACAGTCCCAGGGTACAGAGACCACTGTCTCTATGTCTCACAAGTCCTGGTCAGACAGTCCCAGGGTACAGAGACCACTGTCTCTATGTCTCACCAGTCCTGATTAGACAGTCCCAGGGTACAGAGACCACTGTCTCCATGTCTCACAAGTCCTGGTCAGACAGCCCCAGGGTACAGAGACCACTGTCTCTATGTCTCACAAGTCCTGGTCAGACAGTCCCAGGGTACAGAGACCACTGTCTCTATGTCTCACAAGTCCTGGTCAGACAGTCCCAGGGTACAGAGACCAGTGTCTCTATGTCTCACAAGTCCTGGTCAGACAGTCCCAGGGTACAGAGACCACTGTCTCTATGTCTCACCAGTCCTGGTCAGACAGTCCCAGGGTACAGAGACCACTGTCTCTATGTCTCACCAGTCCTGGTCAGACAGCCCCAGGGTACAGAGACCACTGTCTCTATGTCTCACCAGTCCTGGTCAGACAGTCCCAGGGTACAGAGACCACTGTCTCTATGTCTCACCAGTCCTGGTCAGACAGTCCCAGGGTACAGAGACCACTGTCTCTATGTCTCACCAGTCCTGATCAGACAGCCCCAGGGTACAGAGACCACTGTCTCTATGTCTCACCAGTCCTGGTCAGACAGTCCCAGGGTACAGAGACCACTGTCTCTATGTCTCACCAGTCCTGGTCAGACAGCCCCAGGGTACAGAGACCACTGTCTCTATGTCTCACCAGTCCTGGTCAGACAGCCCCAGGGTACAGAGACCACTGTCTCTATGTCTCACCAGTCCTGATCAGACAGCCCCAGGGTACAGAGACCACTGTCTCTATGTCCCACCAGTCCTGATCAGACAGTCCCAGGGTACAGAGACCACTGTCTCTATGTCCCACCAGTCCTGATCAGACAGCCCCAGGGTACAGCGACCACTGTCTATGTCTCACCAGTCCTGATCAGACAGCCCCAGGGTACAGAGACCACTGTCTATGTCTCACCAGTCCTGATCAGACAGCCCCAGGGTACAGAGACCACTATCTCTATGTCTCACCAGTCCTGATCAGACAGCCCCAGGGTACAGAGACCACTGTCTCTATGCCCCACCAGTCCTGATCAGACAGCCCCAGGGTACAGAGACCACTGTCTCTATGTCCCACCAGTCCTGGTCAGACAGACCCAGGGTACAGAGACCACTATGTCTCACCAGACGAGGACACTGTCTCTATGTCTCACCAGACGAGGACACTGTCTCTATGTCCCACCAGACGAGGACACTGTCTCTATGTCTCACCAGACGAGGACACTATCTCTATGTCTCACCAGACGAGGACACTGTTTCTATGTCCCACTAGACGAGGACACTGTCTCTATGTCCCACCAGACGAGGACACTGTCACTATGTCTCACCAGACGAGGACACTATCTCTATGTCCCACCAGACGAGGACACTGTCACTATGTCTCACCAGACGAGGACACTGTCACTATGTCTCACCAGACGAGGACACTGACCAGCCAACAGTCTAGTTATACAGATATAAGTGTTGATAATCCACATCTCTGTGAAACATTTAGAGAGAGGTTTTAAAACATATCCTTGATCCATCACAATGGGCTGAAGAAAGCTTCTACAAAGGTGTAGACCAAGGAGAGTCAGAAGTGGCTGAATAGAGCATGTTTGTCATGCTTCAGTAACTTGCGGTGACCAGGGCGTCATCGAGCGTTGACCATAAAACAGATGACCTTCCTTAGTTTTTCCACCGCTGGCTGCTGCACTGTAATGTCCCAGCCAGGCAGGTATGGGCTAAGGTCATGTAGACTGTAGTGTCCCAGCCAGGCAGGTATGGGCTAAGGTCATGTAGACTGTAGTGTCCCAGCCAGGCAGGTTAATGTCCCGGCCAGGCAGGTATGGGCTAAGGTCATGTAGACTGTAGTGTCCCAGCCAGGCAGGTTAATGTCCCGGCCAGGCAGGTATGGGCTAAGGTCATGTAGACTGTAATGTCCCAGCCAGGCAGGTATGGGCTAAGGTCATGTAGACTGTAGTGTCCCAGCCAGGCAGGTATGGGCTAAGGTCAAGTAGACTGTAATGTCCCAGCCAGGTAGGTATGGGCTAAGGTCATGTAGACTGTAGTGTCCCAGCCAGGCAGGTATGGGCTAAGGTCATGTAGACTGTAGTGTCCCAGCCAGGCAGGTATGGGCTAAGGTCATGTAGACTGTAGTGTCCCAGCCAGGCAGGTTAATGTCCCGGCCAGGCAGGTATGGGCTAAGGTCATGTAGACTGTAGTGTCCCAGCCAGGCAGGTTAATGTCCCGGCCAGGCAGGTATGGGCTAAGGTCATGTAGACTGTAATGTCCCAGCCAGGCAGGTATGGGCTAAGGTCATGTAGACTGTAGTGTCCCAGCCAGGCAGGTATGGGCTAAGGTCAAGTAGACTGTAATGTCCCAGCCAGGTAGGTATGGGCTAAGGTCATGTAGACTGTAGTGTCCCAGCCAGGCAGGTATGGGCTAAGGTCATGTAGACTGTAATGTCCCGGCCAGGTAGGTATGGGCTAAGGTCATGTAGACCGTAATGTCCCAGCCAGGCAGGTATGGGCTAAGGTCATGTAGACTGTAATGTCCCAGCCAGGCAGGTATGGGCTAAGGTCATGTAGACTGTAGTGTCCCAGCCAGGCAGGTATGGGCTAAGGTCATGTAGACTGTAATGTCCCAGCCAGGCAGGTATGGGCTAAGGTTATGTAGACTGTAATGTCCCAGCCAGGCAGGTATGGGCTAAGGTCATGTAGACTGTAATGTCCCAGCCAGGCAGGTATGGGCTAAGGTCATGTAGACTGTAATGTCCCAGCCAGGCAGGTATGGGCTAAGGTCATGTGGACTGTAATGTCCCAGCCAGGCAGGTATGGGCTAAGGTCATGTAGACTGTAATGTCCCAGCCAGGCAGGTATGGGCTAAGGTCATGTAGACTGTAATGTCCCAGCCAGGCACGTATGGGCTAAGGTCATGTAGACTGTAATATCCCAGCCAGGCAGGTATTGGCTAAGGTCATGTAGACTGTAATGTCCCAGCCAGACAGGTATGGGCTAAGGTCATGTAGACTGTAATGTCCCAGCCAGGCAGGTATGGGCTAAGGTCATGTAGACTGTAATGTCCCAGCCAGGCAGGTATGGGCTAAGGTCATGTGGACTGTAATGTCCCGGCCAGGCAGGTTAATGTCCCGGCCAGGCAGGTATGGGCTAAGGTCATGTGGACTGTAATGTCCCAGCCAGGCAGGTATGGGCTAAGGTCATGTAGACTGTAATGTCCCGGCCAGGCAGGTATGGGCTAAGGTCATGTAGACTGTAATGTCCCAGCCAGGCAGGTATGGGCTAAGGTCATGTGGAGTAGGCTGAACATGCAACATCAGCATTTGAGCTACAGAGTGTGTGTGTGTGTGTGTGTGTGTGTGTGTGTGTGTGTGTGTGTGTGTGTGTGTGTGTGTGTGTGTGTGTGTGTGTGTGTGTGTGTGTGTGTGTGTGTGTGTGTGTGTGTGTGTGTGTGTACGTGTGTGTTTGCAGTGTGTGTGTGCTCTCTGACAGCATACAAATCAGTAGCCATACATTAGTATTAATATTAATTATATATAGCCTCAGAGAGAGAGAGATAGAGCCCTCTCATCTTCTCTCTCCCTGTCAGGGTAACTGAACCGAGGAGAGGTTTAATGAGGGGCAGAGACAACTATCCATGGCGTCATTCAACTCATCTATTCCCTGCTCGACTGACCGAAGGGCGGGCGGACGGACGGGCGGACGGACAGACAGGTTGACTTTGCTTTGTAATTTCAGACAGACAGACAGACAGACAGACAGACAGACAGACAGACAGACAGACAGACAGACAGACAGACAGACAGACAGACAGACAGGTTGACTTTGCTTTGTGATTTCGGACAGACCCTGATGAGGGTTACACTGAGAAAGACGTGAACTTTAACAGACATCTATTAAGACCCAAGGCGCCTTTTGATGAGGTCATCACTGTGATTGTGTGAGTATAATCAGGAAGTTTAAACCTATGTTATTTGTATATCCTCTGGTGCTGTGTTCATCTCCAATGACAACTCATTCCCCTATATGGTGCTCTGCCACTAGCTGTTTATGTCCTCATTATAAAGGTGCAGTTAAATGCAGTTCCTACGTGAGTAGCCAGCAGTGCAGGTGAGCTCTGAAATAGATCTGCCATGGAGTTAACTGTTCTCCAGACGGTGTCAGAGATGACTGAGAGGCATACAGGGCACATTAGCCTCTCTGCCCTTTGAGTTTAACCTCCTTCATCAGACAGGTTGAGACAAGTGGAGAGAAAAATCATTTTCAAGTCCTGTTCTTGATTGTCGGGCCACTCGACTGCCATTCCCATGCAGATGCTCTTACTGACAGCTCGGCCTTGTAACAGTGCTGCCATTCCCATGCAGATGCTCTGACTGACAGCTCGGCCTTGTAACAGTGCTGCCATTCCCATGCAGATGCTCTGACTGACAGCTCGGCCTTGTAACAGTGCTGCCATTCCCATGCAGATGCTCTTACTGACAGCTCGGCCTTGTAACAGTGCTGCCATTCCCATGCAGATGCTCTGACTGACAGCTCGGCCTTGTAACAGTGCTGCCATTCCCATGCAGATGCTCTGACTGACAGCTCGGCCTTGTAACAGTGCTGCCATTCCCATGCAGATGCTCTGACTGACAGCTCGGCCTTGTAACAGTGCTGCCATTCCCATGCAGATGCTCTGACTGACAGCTCGGCCTTGTAACAGTGCTGCCATTCCCATGCAGATGCTCTTACTGACAGCTCGGCCTTGTAACAGTGCTGCCATTCCCATGCAGATGCTCTGACTGACAGCTCGGCCTTGTAACAGTGCTGCCATTCCCATGCAGATGCTCTGACTGACAGCTCGGCCTTGTAACAGTGCTGCCATTCCCATGCAGATGCTCTGACTGACAGCTCGGCCTTGTAACAGTGCTGCTATTCCCATGCAGATGCTCTGACTGACAGCTCGGCCTTGTAACAGTGCTGCCATTCCCATGCAGATGCTCTGACTGACAGCTCGGCCTTGTAACAGTGCTGCCATTCCCATGCAGATGCTCTGACTGACAGCTCTGCCTTGTAACAGTGCTGCCATTCCCATGCAGATGCTCTTACTGACAGCTCGGCCTTGTAACAGTGCTGCCATTCTCTAGCTGATTGCCGTTAGAGGCCTCAAACCTGTCACTAGATTATCCCAGTCACACAGAGAGAGAAATGGAGAGAGAGATAGAGAGAGGGAGTGAAGGAGAGAGAGAGGGAGTGAAGGAGAGAGAGAGGGAGTGAAGGAGAGAGCGAGAGGGAGTGAAGGAGAACGAGAGGGAGTAAAGGAGAACGAGAGGGAGTGAAGGAGAACGAGAGGGAGTGAAGGAGAGAGAGAGGGAGTGAAGGAGAGAGAGGGAGTGAAGGAGAGAGAGGGAGTGAAGGAGAGAGAGAGGGAGTGAAGGACAGAGAGAGGGAGTGAAGGAGAGAGAGAGAGGGAGTGAAGGAGGGAGAGATGGAGTGAAGGAGAGAGAGAGAGGGAGTGAAGGAGGGAGAGATGGAGTGAAGGAGAGAGAGAGAGGGAGTGAAGGAGAGAGAGAGGGAGTGAAGGAGAGAGAGGGAGTGAAGGAGGGAGAGATGGAGTGAAGGAGAGAGAGAGAGGGAGTGAAGGAGGGAGAGATGGAGTGAAGGAGAGAGAGAGAGGGAGTGAAGGAGAGAGAGAGGGAGTGAAGGAGAGAGAGGGAGTGAAGGAGAGAGAGGGAGTGAAGGAGAGAGAGAGGGAGTGAAGGAGAGAGAGAGAGGGAGTGAAGGAGGGAGAGATGGAGTGAAGGAGAGAGAGAGAGGGAGTGAAGGAGAGAGAGGGAGCATTTTTTTATAATAATTCTTTATTGTTTATTTCACTTTTGTTTATTATCTATTTCACTTGCTTTGACAATGTACACATATGTTTCCCATGCCAATAAAGCCCTGAAATTGAAATTGAATTGAATTGAGAGAAAGAGAGAGAAGGCCACTGACCTGGGTTTGCCACAGAGCTATGAAAACTACAAAAGAGGCCCAATCCCCATTAGACTTTGTCTGGGGCATGGCCGACAGTAACTCAGCGTGATAATCCCTTTGGCTGGCCCACTCACACTCAACCCTGCTTGGAGAGAGAGAGGGGGGTGGTAGGTGTAGAGAGAGGGGGAGGTAGAAGAGATATATATATATATTCAGAGAGAGAGATAGATAGATAGATGGGGGAGGGAGCAATGGGGGGACAGAGAGAGAGAGAGGGAGAGAGAGGGAGAGAGAGGGAGAGAGAGAGAGCGAGAGAGAGAGGGAGAGAGAGAGAGAGAGAGAGAGAGAGAGAGAGAGGGGGAGAGAGAGAGAGGGGGGTGAGGGAGAGAGAGAGAGAGAGATATATTGTATAGGGAAGAGGATGTCCCTGTCCCCTCTCCTCTGGTCTGATGAGGTTGTATAGGGGAGTGGATGTCCCCTCTCCCCTGGTCTGATGAGGTTGTATAGGGGAGAGAATGTCCCCTCTCACCTGGTCTGATGAGGTTGTATAGGGGAGAGGATGTCCCCTCTCCCCTGGTCTGATGAGGTTGTATAGGGGAGAGGATGTCCCCTCTCCCCTGGTCTGATGAGGTTGTATAGGGGAGATGATGTCCCCTCTCCCCTGGTCTGATGAGGTTGTATAGGGGGGGTTGTATAGGGGAACGGATGTCCCCTCTCCCCTGGTCTGATGAGGTTGTATAGGGGGGGTTGTATAGGGGAACGGATGTCCCCTCTCCCCTGGTCTGATGAGGTTGTATAGGGAAGAGGATGTCCCTGTCCCCTCTCCTCTGGTCTGATGAGGTTGTATAGGGGAGAGGATGTCCCCTCTCCCCTGGTCTGATGAGGTTGTATAGGAGAGAGGATGTCCCCTCTCCCCTGGTCTGATGAGGTTGTATAGGGGAGAGGATGTTCCCTCTCCCCTGTTCTGATGAGGTTGTATAGGGGAGAGGATGTCCCCTCTCCCCTGTTCTGATGAGGTTGTATAGGGGAGAGGATTTCTTTTCCAATGGCAGTCTCCCAAATGGCAACCTATTCCCTACATAGTACACTACTTTTACCAGAGTCCAATGGGCCATGGTCAGCCTGTGAGCTCTAGCCTCAGGAATCATACCA